>NC_134880.1:35233803-35241303 GCF_041734735.1 Babylonia areolata
AAGACATCATAGTAGTACAAGGTGACTGGAACGCCAAGATCGGAGAAGACTCCTACAACACCTGGAAGGGCACATGTGGACGATATGGTAACAACGCTACAAATGAAAGAGGTTTGAGACTCCTGGAATTTGCCTGCTTCAACAACCTGAAGATAACAAACACATTTGGACCACACAAAGCATCCAGAAGATGGACATGGCACAGCCCTGGAGGAGATCACCACAACCAAATAGACTACATCATGGTAAAGAAGCGTTTCCAGTCTAGCGTGAACATTGCCAAGACAAGAAGTTTCCCAGGAGCTGACATTGCAAGTGACCACGACTTGGTAATGATGACCTTCAAACTCCAACTGAAGAAAACAAAGAAACAAAGCTTCTCAAGACTGAAGTTCGACCTGGAAAAATTGAAAGATCCTGAAGTACAAGAGGCATTCCAAGCCATGATTGGTGGGAAATTCGCGCCACTCATCACTCTCGATGCAGATGACGCCGACCTGGATACACTCGTAAGCGACTTCAACGCAGCTGTGACTGAAACAGCCCAAACAACTCTTGGAAAACAACGCATCAAAAAGAAGCCCTGGGTCACGGACGACATCCTACAGCTGTGTGACAAACGTAGAGACCTGAAAAAGAAAAAGAATGAAGAAGAAGGGGCAAAACAGTACAAAGCAGTTAACACCGAAATCAAGAGAAGCATGAAGAAGGCAAGGGAGAATTGGATTGAAGGAAAATGCCAGGACATAGAGGAAAACCTGACAAGAAACAACAGCAAGAAAGCCTACCAAGTTGTGAAAGAACTTACCAACACAAGGCAAGGTAGAACTATGTCCAACATCCAGACCAAGGATGGAAAATGTCTAACAGAAGAACAAGACATCCTAAAGCGATGGACAGAATACTGCTCAGAGCTATACAACATACAGACCACAGGTGATCCAGCAATACTGAATGTCCCACCAGCCACTGATAACAGTAATCACCCCATACTCCGTGAAGAAATAGAGGCAGCAATAGCATCGCTGAAAAAAGGGAAATCGGCAGGAGTGGACAACATCCCATCAGAACTGGTCCAAGCAGGGGGTGAAGTTATGATAGATGTGCTACTGAAAATCTGCAACAAGATCTGGCAAACAGGGGAATGGCCCACACCGTGGACACAATCACTGATCATCACCCTTCCCAAAAAGGGCAATCTCCAGCAGTGTCAAAACTACCGCACCATCAGCCTGATTAGTCATCCCAGCAAAGTCATGTTGAAGATCCTGCTTAACAGACTGAAACCACAAGCAGAAAACATCATTGCTGAAGAACAGGCAGGTTTCAGACCAGGAAGGAGCACAACTGAACAAATCTTCAACTTGAGGTTGCTATGTGAGAGGTACCATCAACACCAACAAGACCTCTACCATGTCTTCATTGATTTTAAGAAGGCATTTGACAGGGTCTGGCATGCAGCTTTGTGGGCTACCATGAATCTGTACAACATCAACGCCAACCTGATCAGACTGATACAGCACCTCTATGACAAAGCCACCAGCGCCGTCTACCTCAACAATAGCATCGGGGACTGGTTCAGAACCACAGTCGGAGTGAGACAAGGCTGTCTACTCTCCCCAACACTCTTCAACATCTTCTTAGAAAGAATAATGACTGACGCACTGGAAGAGCATGTAGGAACAGTCAGCATAGGCGGCAGAACAATCACAAACCTACGTTTTGCCGACGACATTGATGGACTGGCTGGAAAAGAAGAAGAACTGGCAAGCCTGGTCAAACATCTAGACAAAGCCTCCACATCGTATGGAATGCAAATCAGTGCGGAGAAAACCAAACTGATGACTAACAACACCAACGGCATCAGCATTGACATCAAAGTCAACGACGAAAAGCTTAAAACAGTCCACAGCTTCAAATATCTGGGAGCAATCGTGTCAGATGAAGGATCTAAACCAGAAGTACTCTCGAGAATTGCCCAAACAACAACGGCACTCAACAAGCTGAACACCATCTGGAACAACAAAAACATCGCTCTCAGCTCAAAAATCAGACTGATGCGTTCCCTGGTTATATCAATATTGCTCTACGCCTGCGAGACTTGGACCCTGACTGCAGACATCGAGAGAAGAATCCAAGCTGTCGAGATGAGATGCTTTCGTAGACTACTTGGCATCTCCTACAGAGACCACATCACTAACACGGAAGTGAAGAACAGAATCCAGCAAAGTATTGGACCCTACGAAGACCTTCTGTCCATAGTGAAAAAACGCAAACTTAGGTGGTATGGACACATCTCCCGATCATCTGGTCTTGCCAAAACGTTCCTGCAAGGCACCGTACAAGGAGGCAGAAGGAGAGGACGGCAGAAGAAGAGATGGGAAGACAACATCCGGGGGTGGACAGGCTTGACGCTCGGTGACGCCCTGAGGAAATCAGAAAACCGTGAAGAGTGGAGAGGGGTGGTGGCCAGGTCAGCAGCGGTGCCCCAACGGTCTGAACCCAGACTACGGGAGAGGTGAAGGTGAAGGTGAAGGTTCTTGGCTTGGGTAGAGTAAGAGTCGCATTTCGGGAGTTAGGGTTGCGAGTTTCAGAGCAGACAATGGTTTGGTGTAGATAAGTAGGACATTTGCCGAATATGATTTTATATATAAGTACCCACTTGTTTAATATTAGTTGTTTTGTCAAGGGAAGTGGTTCTGGCAGTTGATATTGATGACTGCGTGTGTTTCGTAAAACACCATTGAGGTGTTTTACAGCACGTCTGTGTACAGAATCTAGTTTTTCATGTGCACTTCGCTGCAGTTGTCCCATATACTGTCACATGGTCATACTGCATCATTTCCAAACCAACATTGCGCAAATTTCTTCAAAACGGAACAGAGTCTCTGTGAGCTTTTCCAAATACAGTAGACTGAGCAACACACTAGACGCCACATTCTTGGCATCAGAGATCTTTTCCCATCCCTCTTGCGGCCAATCAGTGGCAGCCTCTACGCGTGTGTGTATGTGTGTGTTTGTGTGTATGTGTGGGTCTATGTTTTTTGAGTGCGTTTGTGCATGCGTGAGAGTGTAAGTGTACACAAGTGTCAGGAGAGTTCTGTGCATGTGTGTGTGTGTGTGTGTGTATGTGTGTGTGTGTGTGTGTGTGTGTGTGTGTGTGTGTGTGTGTGTTGTGTGTGTGTGTGTGTGTGTGTGTGTGTGAGGGGGAGGTGGGGGTGCAGGGAGGAGGTGAGATAGAGGATGAGGTATGTGAGTGTATGCATGCCTACACTGTGGGAGCATCAGGATATTGGAACGTATATATTATATATATATATATCTTTGTATATATGTGTGTGGGGTTGGGAGTGGGAGATATGGACGTGTGTGTGTGTGCTTGTACAAGTAAGTGTTCATCTGTGTGTGTGTGTGTGTGTGTGTGTGTGTGTGTGTGTGTGTGTGTGTGTGTGTGTGTGCGTGTTTTTGTGTGTGTGTGTGTGTGTGTGTGTGTGTGTGTGTGTGTGTGTGTGTGTGTGTGTGCCGTGGAAGCTGCGATACATAGACTAGAAACTCCGAGTGTGTGGAGGAGGGGGTAGAGGAGGTGCAGGGAAATTTGTGGGGTGTGTGTGTGTGTGTGTGTGTGTGTGTGTGTGTGTGTGTGTGTGTGTTGGAGCTCATGTACGTTTATATGTATTTGACTGTGCTTTCATATCTATGAAACTGCGTTTTGGGGGCATATCTGTTATGCATGTGTGGGTGTATGTGTGAATATGTGTCTTCATGTTTTATATTTATTTGCTTATTTATCATCATTGTTGTCTTATTTATTTAATTATTTATTTATTATTAATTATTATTTTATCATTATTTTCATTACTACTATTTTTTTTTTCATCACAATTATTATTTATTTATTTATGTATGTACGCTTATATATATATATATATTTTTTTTTTTTTTTTTTTTTCTCAATGCCTGACTAAGCGCGTTGGGTTACGCTGCTGGTCAGGCATCTGCTTGGCAGATGTGGTGTAGCGTATATGGATTTGTCCGAACGCAGTGACGCCTCCTTGAGCAACTGATACTGATATTGATACTGTCCCATACATTTGTAACGTAATCAATTCTAGACATGATGTGAGAATGGAAAAAGAAATAGGAAGCCTCTGGACTGACGACATGTTTTAAACGGGATAACAGGTTAACATTTTTTGCAACTGACCTTGATAAAGAACTGATATGTGCCTCCCATTTTAGCTGGTTGTCAATTACGACACCAAGGTGTCGATGATCTGTAGCTTGTTCAATAGCTGGGCCATCGATTGACAAAGTAAGCGGATTTAAGCCACGCTGGTGCTTTTGGCGAGTGGCTACAATCATACTCTGTGTTTTTTCTGGGTTAAGGAGCATATTATTTTCTGTACACCAGTTCGATACTTCAGTTAGGCTGGTTTGTAATCTATCATTAATGTGCTCTAAATTTAGTCCAGCTGTATGAAGAGAAGAGTCATCTGCAAACATGTCACATGATACTGCAGATGAGGAGATACATAATGGAAGATCGTTGATATAAAGGTGGAACAATAAGGGGCCAAGCACAGAGCCTTCGGGAATGCCCATTTTAGTTATTCCCACATCCGAAAAAGTCCCGTTTACTAATACACCCTGTTTTCTTTCTTTTAAGTATGACTAAAAAAGCTTAACAGAATTTGTATCAAGCTGATAAACCCGTAGCTTTTCAAGAAGTATTCGATGGTTAACGAGATCAAATGCTTTCTTCAAAATAAAAACACAATTCCGTACATTTTTTTGTCATTTATAGTTGTGAGCAGTTTATCTGAGAGACTGGTGAGGGCTGTCTGACAGGAGTGCTTTGGGCGCGACCTTGACTGATTTTGATGAAGCAAGCTGTGCCGGTCAAGATATTGCAAAATGTGTTTGTGTACGTGTTTTTCAAGTAGTTTAGAAAGCGATGATAGTATTTATATTGGTCGGTAAACGTTCAGGTCAGAGGGATTTTTTATTTTAGGAAGTGGTATAATTTTGGCAGTTTGAACATAGTTGGAAAAAGACTTTTTGAAATACTGAGGTTATGAATATATGTCAGATGATACACTGTATATGGCAACGATAGAAGCAGATGACCTGAGAGAGAGAGAGAGAGAGAGAGAGAGAGAGAGAGAGAGAGAGAGAGAGTGTGTGTGTGTGTGTGTGTTCCATGAATATGACTCCGTGTTTGAATGAAAAAATAAAAACAAATAAGTATAAAAAAACAAACAAAAAAACAAACAAACAAACAAACAAACAAAACAAACAGACTGATGACTTGATTTCAGAACCCTGACAACTGCCGTGGTAATGACGTCAAAACAGTTTGATCGTCATTTCCGACAGTGTAACCAGGAGAGAAGAATAACAACGACTCGAACTGAACGCGCTCGAGTGGTTCTAAGTCCCCCCTCACCCCCACCCCCCGCACTCTCTCTCTCCCTCACACACACACACACACACACAAACTGTGTGTGAAGAACAAAATCCACAGATAGCGTATCACGGCACAGAGCCCTACCACCCCCTTCCCCCTCTTCCCCCTAACAATGACGCAGAAAATCTTTTCTCCACTTTCAGTGTGGAGAGCTCTGCTCAGGGCCATTCATCGCATCATGGAGAGTTGTCTTTCCTGATCATCTGGTTCGATACTTCGCGCTCTCGTCCAAGTGGCGCCTGAAGGAACAGTGGGACTTTTTTTATTATTATTTTTTTTTAATTTGTTTTTACGTAATTCCATTTCTGAAAGCAACGTGAAGTGGGGATGCACAGAGGTGTATGTGTGCAAGTGGGGGAGGGAAAAGAGTTGTCACTGAAGATTACGATATGAGAGTCTTGAGGAAAAGGGGTGGGTGATGCAAGTTTTTCATCATGCTTTCACAAATGTACCCACCAACACCTCCCCTGACCCCCCCCCCCCCCCCACACACACACACACACACATAACACACACACATACACCAACACCCACACGCACACATGCATACACACGTCCGCCAGCACTAAAAAAAATAATAAAGAAATGGAAAAGAAACACACACACACACACACACACACACACACACACACACACACACACACACACACACTGAAAGAACATTTGCATTCACAGATAACGAATCACGCTACGCAACCCCCTTCAACAGCCCTATCGGAAAAGGATGCGGAACAATCTGCTCTCCACTTCCACACTGAAGAGCTGCCAGGGGACTCCACTCTCCAAGGCATAGTTGCCTTTTCCTGATAGACCCGGATCGAGCTTTCGGTTATCAGCTAGGGCTGGGGATGGGGGTGGAAGTGTGTGTGTGGGGGGGGAGGGGGGTTGGGGTGAGGAGCGCTAAAAAGGGACAACGTCACTTCCGCCTTCCCATGATTCCATCTCCGGTACAAGTCTTGGGACACACAGACCAAGGAGTGTGGTGGGGGAGGGAGAGGATGGTGGGGGAGATACGGGGAGGCTGGAAGGTGCAAGGAAGAAGAGTAAAAGGGTGTTTGTGCAAGAAAAACGGGGTACTGACTGAACTTTACATGGTTTGTGGGGCGTGTTCAATCATCAAATGGTGAGCGCAAGTTGCATTTGTTTATTCAATCAAGAAGAACAAGCAGAAGAAGAAGAACAAGAAGGAGAAGATGATGATGATGATGATGATGATGGTCATGATGGTCACTATGTTGATGATGATGATGATGATGATGATTATGGTGATGATTATGACGATGATGATGATGGTGATGTAAATAAAGAAGAAGATGATGATGATGGTGTGGTGGTGATGGAGGTGAGGTGGTGGTGGTGATGATGATGATGAAGATGAAGAGGGCGAGAAGGAGAAGAGCCCCAGAGCCAAAGAACATTACACACACACACACACACACACACACACACACACACACACACACACACACACACACACACACACACACAAACACACACACATACTTTAATCGAATAGATCACAACCAAAACGAAATAGAGGAAAACAAATGAAGAAGAAGCAAATGTCCCATGCGAACATAAGCGCACACATTGCATCAACCAAGCGAGACAATGAATATACACAAACACATCCATGGACAGAAAACGTACCGTGCTGACGTCAGACATTGTCAATTACTATTATCAAATTGTCACTGTCAGAAATGTAGACATGTCTACGAGGCGATAAACTGACTGCTTGCAATGTCGGTAATCCAAGTCGGGTAACTTCAAAACCATGGTAGGCCACACACCTGTTTTAAAAAGAAAGAGGGTTTTACTGCGATTATTCCTGCGAGGAATCATATGTCCAGCATGCACCTCTTGTCTCTTTTGTGTGCTTGTTTGTTTATTTATTTATTATTATTATTATTATTATTATTATTATTATTAATAGTAGTAGTAGTAGTAGTAGTAGTAGTAGTAGTAGTAGTAGTAGTAGTAGTAGCCACAGTAGAAGTTGTGGTTACTTTGCATGCATTTATTTAATGATC
>NC_134880.1:35248803-35266303 GCF_041734735.1 Babylonia areolata
GGACGAGGGATAGAAATGATATTTTTGCCACGAACACGTTTTTTCAGGAAATTTCCTCTGAAGGTAGGATGGTGCTAATTTCTTTTTAGATTTGTGCATAAAAACACCTTTATTAAATATACATTTGAGATGGAAAGGAAGAATGTTTAGTTCTTTATAGTCGTTAGTATAGATAGAAGATTTGAGGAGAATAATCTTGAGAGAACGTCTGTATATGCTTATGAGTGGTTTCAAGCAATTTTTGCTTGATAAGTCCCAGCATGTTGAGGCATAGTCGATGTCAGGTTGAATGTATGCGTGAAAAAATAGCTTGCGGGTATGTTGGTCAAGGAAATGTTTAATTCTGTTGAGCTGATATAATTTTTTCGATAGCTTTTTACATAAAGCAGAAACATGATTAGACCATGACAGGTTATTATCAATAGTAAGACCAAGTAATTTGTAAGAATTAACTACCCCAACTCACTGGCAAGTACCTTTGGTCCGAGTAATCTAGATTTGATATTTTGGCGTTTCTGTCTGGTTGTCACTAGCGTAAATTTTGATTTGTGTGGGTGAATTGCCATGTGATTAATTTCGGTCCATTTTACGAGTTTATCAATATCACTCTGCAACTGAGTACATACGGCATCGACATTTGTGTCTTTTTTTTTATGGAGGGTTGTGTCATCAGCGAAAAGTTCACAAGAAGATGAAACGAAAAGTGGAAGGTCATTTATATATATTAAAAATAAAACAGGCCCCAACACTGATCCCTGAGGAATTCCATAATTGATTGGCATAAGAGGGGATACTTTAGAATCTTGGAAGGCAATTTGTTTCCTACTATTAAGAAAGGAAGATACAAGTTCGACAGATTCAGGGGATAATCCATACATGAGTAATTTTTTTGAGAGAAGATTGTGATCAATAGTATCAAAAGCTTTAGCAAAATCAATCAAAACAGAACCAGTAAACAAGTCGTTGTTTATGTTTAAATGCCATTCTTCTACGAGATTTGTTAGTGCGGTGTGACAGGAATGATTTTTTCTAAAGCCACTTTGGTTGGGATGAAATAAATCATATTTGCTGAAATGTGCTTGAAGATTAAGTTTAATATGTTTTTCGAGGGGTTTGGATAATGT
Organism: Babylonia areolata; assembly: GCF_041734735.1. NCBI lineage: Eukaryota > Metazoa > Mollusca > Gastropoda > Neogastropoda > Buccinidae > Babylonia > Babylonia areolata. The sequence continues at coordinate 35,249,928 of NC_134880.1, forward strand.
GGATAATATTGATATAGGTCTATAGTTTGCAGGGTCAGATGGATCACCAGCTTTAAAGACAGGGAACACTTTAGCATTTTTAAAAGCTTGAGGATAGGAGGATTTATCAGTGCAGAGGTTATAGATGTATGTAATGTGTTCAGAGATAATAGGTGCTGAAATCTTTAATATTTTACTATCTATGCCATCCAAACCTCGGGATCTGGACTGTTTTAATGAAGATAATTCCTTGAGCACGTCATGTACGCTAATATATGTTAGATAAAGGTTAGATTGTATGTGTTTGGTATCACAGAAACATTTTAGTAACTGCAAGTCATTGGACTGTGTGTTATCAACCTTGACAATTCTTTCGGCGATAGTAGTAAAATGTTTATTTAGGATTTCAGGAGATAGTTCATTTCCAGTAGTAGAAGTTGAAATTTTCCTCAACAGCTGGTTGATAGTTTTCCAGATGGATTTTGAATCCTTTTTATTTATTATCAAGTCACTGAAATATTTCTTTTGGGCAGCCCGTTTCATTGCAGTTACTTTGTTTCTCTGTTTCTTAAATTTCTCATCTTTTCCTGTAGTTTCCAGTAGCAGATCACGATACTCTATTTCTAATTTAATATCTTCAGTTGACCAAGAAGGCTTTTCTTCATGTTTGACACGTTTAGTCCTTAAGGGAGCATGCTTGTTAAAGATAGAAAGAAAGTTACTATGCCAAGTTGCAAGAGCACTATCAGGATCGGTGCACTGGTAAACATTAGAAAAATCAACCATACATAAATCTGACAGAAATCTCTCTGTATCAAACTTTTTGTAGCTGCGGAACGATATACACTTGTGACGCACCTGGGGATTTTTTATTTCTTTCTTTGACCATTTACACAAACAGGAAAGTGATCGCTTAGGCCGAATACGGGAACATATGTTTCTACAACATTGCTAGGGTTAGTTACATAAATGTGATCAATTAACGTTTCTGAGAGCAGCGTCTTTCTTGTTGGAGTGTTTACAATCTGTGTTAAGTTGTATGATTCAAAAGTGCGTCTCCATTTATCCTGGGGTTTAACAAACCTATATTAAAATCACCAAGCACAATTACTTCTGTGGAATAGTTCAAAGCATATTCCATCATCAGCTCAAAGTGATCATGCCATTCAACCCGTTCTTCGGGGTTTCTGTAAAGAAAATATACAAGGACTGGCTTTGTCCCTTTGAAATGAATCTCTAACCAAATACACTCTGTTCTATATTGATCAAAACAACTAACTTGTTTATAATTAACTGACTGATGAACATAGGCAACCAATCCTGTTTCTAGTTTTAATGTGGCATCTCGCCTGACGAGATGGTATCCAGGAGCAGATATAACATTATCAGAAACTAAATCAGATAATCTTGATTCAGAGAAGCCAGAAGTGTGAAAGCAATCGCCAGAGTTTGATAAAATGGAGGGAATGTCTGACATCTTGTTCAACATATGACAAGTATTCAGATAACCAATTTTAAATCCAGTTTTTGTCAACCACCTCGGGGTAGTGGGGCATTTCTCCATGTTCAAGTAATATGCTCGCAGGGAATAAAGCAAGATAGTTAATGTCCTTTAAGACAAAGATAACACTTACGACACAACACTAATTAGAAATACAGAATACCACACTTACATCTGTACAAAGCAAATCAAGTTGAAATGAATTTGTTTAGATATATCCACGCAACTTCCGTGAATAAGACAGTAAGTTAACAATTATGGTTTAAACGTCCCCATCCGAGTATACAATATGGCCTGATTTGACAATGCGTAATCAGAACATATCAACTAACTGTGATGCATTTTAATTATAATTTACATCGTTTTATCACGAATATCTTGAAACAAAATATAAAACAAAGCATTAAATGTCATTATGTTTAAAGCAATGGCAAGCTTACGGTAGGTTTATGTATACCAAATCATTTGTACCATATATGGAGACAAAAAGATGAAGAAGCAACATAGCCACAGCCACATATTACATGACAACAATATGGACCAGCTGCACATGATACAAGTTAGCAGTGTGGCATGGCACTGGGATGATCTGGCCAAGCAATACACCGTGTCTACCACGATGGCATCGGTCGCTGACGGTCACGGTCGTAAACCAGGTGAGATGCCAGGTTGATGAGTTGTGCACACTGGCCAACAGGGCTGGGTGGAAGCCAGTTGTGATTGTCGTAGATGGAGCCCTGTGGGGTAGGTGTAAAGTTTTGGGCACCTGGGACTGGGTACTGAGGCTGTGAGAATCCTCCTCTGTGGACATTGAGAGGAGGGTAAGGGAACGGGTCTGGGCATCTGGGGTGCTGGGTGTAGGGAATCACTGGACGTGGGAAGGGGTAAGGAGGAGGGGCATATGGGAAGGATGAAAAGGTATGTGATGGGGGGTACAGACTTGCATTTTCATGGGATCGTCTGGCTAGGGGTGGTGGGGGGGTGGGGGGTGGGGGTAATTCGTCCCCTTCATCATCTGCCAAGCGGTCTGTAGGTGTGCGGTCCTGGGGCTGGACTCGCTGAGGTGGACGTGCCTCACTGAAGGTGACACGCCGGTCACTCCGGGACGGCAGAGGGGGAAAGTGGACAGTGGATGTAAGGGAGGAGAACCTGCATCTGCAATGTCTGGATACTGGGACCAGCGTGAGGAAGCTGATTCACTGCTGACGTGCGGGGGTCTCCCTCCATCCCTGTGACCTGAGGAAGGACGTGAGGACCCCACGTCTTCAGGACGGTTGTTGTTTTCTGTACGGCCAGACCGTTGGAGAACTCTCTTGAAGTTGACGGCAAGGCAGGCCGTCCCTCTTCTACTGGGGTGAGTGGCATCATTATACAATGCCTGACGTGGTGCCCCGTTCTGAGTTACAAAGGCACGGCAGTGGTCAATCATGGTCACCTGCATGCTCATGCAGGCAGAATACAAACTTCTGTTGGATGGTGCAATGGTATTGTTTAATTGATTACGACCTCTACCAGGGAGAATAGAGCTGAATGCTATATATGCTGAGGGAAAACAACTGGTGCACAGGCCAGTGAGTTCACACCATTTCTGGGAGAGAGAGAGAGAGAGAGAGAGAGAGAGAGAGAGAGAGAGACAGAGAGACAGAGAGACAGACAGACAGACAGACAGACAGACAGACAGGACAAGGAGGTTGAATGGGTGACACGGGAATCGCGGGAAGGTGAAATCGGTTAACAGAATATTGAATGTCCCACAGCCTGACCTTTCACGGCCATGTGGGCAGTCAGTTCACACGCAGTGTGTCCAGCACTGGGCAGAGATAGGCGCGCCCAGGTCCTCTCCTTCCGCCGTTTTCGCCTTCCCCAAGTGAAGTAGGTGCCCATTCACACCTGTCCCAAGTGAAGTAGGTGCCCATTCACGCCTGTCCTAAGTGAAGTAGGTACCCATTCACACCGGTCCCAAGTGAAGTAGGTACCCATTCACACCTTCCCCAAGTGACGTAGGTGCCCATTCACACCGGTCCTAAAGTGAAGTAGGTACCCATTCACACCTTCCCCAAGTGACGTAGGTGCCCATTGACACTTGTCCTAAGTGAAGTAGGTACCCATTCACACCTTCCCCAAGTGACGTAGGTACCCAATCACACCTGTCCTAAGTGAAGTAGGTACCCATTCACACCTTCCCCAAGTGAAGTAGGTACCCATTCACACATTCCCCAAGTGAAGTATGTACCCATTCACACCTTCCCCAAGTGAAGTATTCACACCTTCCCCAAGTGAAGTAGGTACCCATTCACACCTTCCCCAAGTGGAGTATTCACACCTTCCCCAAGTGAAGTAGGTACCCATTCACACCCTCCCCAAGTGAAGTAGGTACACATTACCACCTTCCCCAAGTGATGTAGGTATCCATTCACACCTTTCCCAAGTGAAGTATTCACACCTTCCCCATGATGCACGTGAAAAGGCAGTTAATTACAAGAAAGAAACATTTAAGAACTACCTCGCAGACAGTGAGCCTTCAAACCACAAAGAAATGAAGAAAGCAAATACTCAAAGTAATATGACAGTAGCCCAAGTTAAAAAAGATCATTGGTCATCATTTTGTTCACAAGAAATTTCAGATCATAAAGACTTTAATAAAGTCTGGACAAAAATGAAAGAAATCAAAAATAGAATAAAGTTACCAAGTTGCCCAATATCAAATGACCAGGAAAAGGCAGAAATCTTTGTTGAAATGTTTGCGAAAATTAGCAAATACGAAGGCTTATCACCTGCGTGTAAATCAAATGTTTTTGTATCCATTTCCCAGGGCAAGCAGCTTATAATTTTCATAGAATTGATACTTTTCCTTGCCTTTGTTAAGATGTAATCAAAGTGAATGTTCCATGTCAGCTTTGAAGTAAGATAAACACCTAAAAACTTCACCACCTGTTTATAATCAATGACGTCACCAAGTAATTTTAAAAAATGAGTATGCTAGATGGGTTACAACCTGAATTAAACAACATCATACATGTTTTTTTCAGTCAACAAAGACCATTTTCAAACATAATCATTGTTACCAAGGTTATCAAGATCAGATTGATACAAACGACGTATGTAATTCTGTGCTCTTTGTAGGGTTGACTTTTTTAGATTGACACCCATCCACATACATATATCATCAGCATACTGTACTAACACTACACAATTTGACAATGCCTTTTTGGAGATCCTGAATAAGAATATTAAAGAGAATAGGGGCTATCACTGAGCCCTGTGGAATTCCCATGTCAAGTTTATGCGGCAAAGAATAATGTGTTCCCAGCCTTGCTTAATTCTATTTGATAAAAAGCTTTTTATATACCCATAGAGATTACCAGATATTCCAATCGATTTCAGTTTGAATAACAGACGTTTGTGCCAAACCTGATCATAGATTTTTTTTACATCAAAAAACGTTGCTAGGACACTTTTTTTGCGGGCAAACTGATGTTTTATTTGAGTTGTAATATTTACTAGGTGTTCGACCATTGATCTTCCTTTTCTAAAGTCAGCCTGATTCACTGGAATGATATTGTATTTTTCGCAGTCAGTTATTATTCTAAACAGGTCTTTTTTTTCCATTAATTTACTGACATGCAAGGTCAAAGCAATAGGCCTGTAGCTATTTTTATTACGTTTAGGTTTTCCTCCTTTTAAAAGCAGTACACCTATTGAAGTTTTCCATATCTGTGGTACAGTTCCAGATATCCAACATTTCTGATATATTATGTGTTGGAAAACAATGCATTTTTTTAATGTGTTTTAGCATGACATTAGATAGTGCATCGATGCCAAATGAACTTTTCTTATTGCTAAGTGAAGCTATAGCGGTTTGTAACTCTTCATATGTAATAGAAGAATTAAACCACAGCCGTTTTGCGGAATGGGATCACTGTATAAAGCACTATTTTCTTCTCTGTATCCATTCACACCTTTCCCAAGTGAAGTATTCACACCATTCTCAAGTGAAGTAGGTACCCATTCACACCTTCCCCAAGTGAAGTAGGTACCCATTCACACCTTCCCCAAGTGGAGTATTCAAACCTTCCACAAGTGAAGTAGGTACCCATTCACACCCTCCCCAAGTGAAGTAGGTACCCATTAACACCTTCCCCAAGTGACGTAGGCACACATTCACACCTTTCCCAAGTGAAGTATTCACACCTTCCCCAAGTGACGGAGGCACCCATTCACACCTTTCCCAAGTGAAGTATTCACACCTTCCCCAAGTGAAGTAGGTACTCATTCACACCTTTCCCCAAGTGACGTAGGTACCAATTCACAACTTTCCCAAGTGAAGTATTCACACCTTTCCCCAAGTGACGTAGGTACCCATTCACACCTTTCCCCAAGTGAAGTAGGTACCCATTCACACCTTTTCCCAGGTGACGTAGGTACCCATTCACACCTTCCCCAAGTGAAGTAGGTACCCATTCACACCTTCCCCAAGTGAAGTAGGTACCCATTCACACCTTCCCCAAGTGAAGTAGGTACCCATTCACACCTTTCCCAAGTGACGTAGGTAGCCATTCACACCTTCCCCAAGTGAAGTAGGTACCCATTCACACCTTCCCCAAGGACACAGCACCATGCCGAAACGGGACTCGAACACTGATCTCTGGTGAACACAGGATCAGAAGTGTAACACCTGGCTGACTCTGTCACCACGTCTCAGGTGAAACAGGACAAAGCATTTAACAGATTCAGTTTTCTCAAGGAGGTGTCACTGCGTTCGGACAAATCCATATACACTACACCACATCTGCTAGGCAGGTGCCTGACCAGCAATATAACCAAACGCGCTTAGTCAGGCCACGAGTGTATGCATATGTGTACCTATCACAGTGGATTTATTCAACATAATTTTGGAGGGGACAACACTTTCATTGCCGTGGGTTCTTGTTCAGTGCACCAAATGCGTGCTGTACACGGGATCTCGGTTTATCGCCTCATCCGAATTAGTAGAATGACTCGGTTTGATTTTCCTGTAAAACGTGGGAGAAAGGGCGAGGCAGGGATTCGAACTCAGACCCTCACGGACGCTGTATTGGCAGATGAGCGTCTTAACCATTCTGCTACCTTCCCCCTTAACAGCGTCAAACTCTCCAGTTTTCTGTGACCAGCGGCAGTCGTGTGCATATCCTACTTCCGTGCCAGGCCCCCTTTTCCCGCACACTCCAACGACCATCGTCGCTTTAATTAATGAAACAGGAAAGCTGCTGATTGAAAGAAGCATCGAGACATCTGGAGACCTGGCCACCATCCTCAAAACCAGCACCCCGAGTCCATTCCGTCAGACAATACATCCTGTTGTCCTCAGCTGTCGGCGCCACCAACCGTCGTCACCAACAGCGACATCGGAACATCGCCAGTGAGGACAGGGACGACGACCAGGCAGTCTCTATGTCCTGGCGGTGGTGGTGCTTGTTTGTCAAGGGGAGACAATTATCGGTGCCACCGTCTGTGGGGATTAGCTGCTGCTGTCTTTCAACCGAAGGAAAACCCCGCTGGTAAGTTAGCGAAAATGCCGACAGGGGAACATTGCCAGAAAGCATTTACACTATGCACTCAGCGCCGATATATTAACAGTGCACTACCTGTGCCTATTATGTTGACCTTTACCTCTTTGGAAGAACTATGAGCGTGCAGAAAAAAGGGGGAAGGAAAGAACCAGAAACTGTAGCGCTCTCTGCCCGACGACAGAATATCCTAAGCGAGGAGGACGGCCGAGAAATAAAATTGCCTTTGCTGAGCTGAACTGAATCCAGTGGACATGGAGTGACTCTTTCTTCCGTCGCTGGGAGCTAGATAGCGACAAGTCTAATACATTCAACGCCATCAGAGCGTCCCTCTTTTCAACCGTGGGGCTTGCTTACACAAGTCAAGCGCTTGACTCACGAGTGCCCCGTGTTTCGGTGAGCCAGGCCTGAGAGCCTTTCACTGCATTCTCAGAAAACTCCCCCTTTTGCTGGGTTTTCTCTATTCGTAAATATTGCCAGGATTAAAGTTTCCACACTGTCTCTGTCTCCCCTCTCTGTGTGACTCTACCTCTGCCTCGGACTCTCTCCTTATCTCAGCATCACTGTCACTCCCTGTCTCTCTCTCTCTCTCTCTCTCTTCTCCCTCTCTCTATTTGTATATATAATGTGTGTGTGTGTGTGTGTGTGTGTGTGTGTGTGTGTGTGTGTGTGTGTGTGTGTGTGTGTGTGTGTGTGTGTGATTTGGGGTTGGTGATGGTGGTTGAAGGGGGATATACAGAAAAAAAAGGATAAACTAGAAAAAAAAAGTGTGTGTGTGTGTGTGTGTGTGTGTGTGTGTGTGTGTGTGTGTGTGTGTGTGTGTGTGTGTGTGTGTGTGTGTTCGTTAATGCTTGTGGACCTATGTGCGTTTAAAGTGTGCCCTATGTGTTCACACGTTCTTGAACGTGTGCGTGCATGTGTGACGGTGGTAATGATATCAGATTTATTTACTAAAACCAAAACGGTGGGGGCGATCCGGTCACTAAGCATCAGACGATAGTGTTCCACGATGATGGCGACGGCAGGGAGGTGTGGGCGGGGTGGGGGAGGGGGGCGGAGAGGATGGGGGTGGTGCCAGATTGTGCCCCTCTCTCTTTCTTTCTCCATCTCTCCACTCTCTTTCTCCACCCTCTCTCCCCCTCTCTCTCTTTCTTTCTCCCTCTCTCCACTCTCTTTCTCCACCCCCTCTCCCCCTCTCTCTCTTTCTTTCTCCCTCTCTCCACTCTCTTTCTCCACCCCCTCTCCCCCTCTCTCTCTTTCTTTTTCCCTCTCTCCACTCTCTTTCTCCACCCATCTCCCCCTCTCTCTCTTTCTTTCTCCCTCTCTCCACTCTCTTTCTCCCCCCCTCTCCCCCTCTCTCTCTTTCTTTCTCCCTCTCTCCACTCTCTTTCTCCACCCATCTCCCCCTCTCTCTCTTTCTTTCTCCCTCTCTCCACTCTTTCTCCCCCCCCTCTCCCCCTCTCTCTCTTTCTTTCTCCCTCTCTCCACTCTCTTTCTCCACCCATCTCCCCCTCTCTCTCTTTCTTTCTCCCTCTCTCCACTCTCTTTCTTCCCCCCTCTCTCCCTCTCTCTCTTTCTTTCTCCCTCTCTCCACTGTCTTTCTCCCGCCTCTCCCCCTATCTCTCTTTCTTTCTCCCTCTCTCCACTCTCTTTCTCCCCCCTCTCTTTCCCTCTCTCTCTTTCTTTCTCCCTCTCTCCACTCTCTTTCTCCCCCCTCTCTTTCCCTCTCTTTCTTTCTCCCTCTCTCCACTCTCTTTCTCCCCCCCTCTCTTTCCCTCTCTCTCTTTCTTTCTCCCTCCACTCTCTTTCTCCCCCCTCCCCCTCTCTCTCTTTCTTTCTCCCTCTCTCCACTCTCTTTCTTCCCCCCTCTCCCCTCTCTCTCTATCTTTCTCCCTCTCTCCACTCTCTTTCTTCCACCCCTCTCTCCCTCGCTCTCTTTCTTTCTCCCTCTCTCTCTTTCTTTCTCCCTCTCCCCACTCTCTTTCTCTCCCCCTATCTCTCTTTCTTTCTCCCTCTCTCCACTCTCTTTCTCCACCCCCTCTCCCCCTCTCTCTCTTTCTTTCTCCCTCTCTCCACTCTCTTTCTTCCCCCCCTCTCTCCCTCTCTCTCTCTCTTTCTCCCTCTCTCCACTCTCTTTCTTCCCCCCCTCTCTCCCTCTCTCTCTCTCTCTCCCCCTCTCTCTCTTTCTTTCTCCCTCTCTCCACTCTCTTTCTCCACCCATCTCCCCATCTCTCTCATTCTTTCTCCCTCTCTCCACTCTCTTTCTCCCCCCCTCTCCCCCTCTCTCTCTTTCTTTCTCCCTCTCTCCACTCTCTTTCTCCCCCTCCCCCTCTCTCTCTTTCTTTCTCCTTCTCTCCACTCTGTTTCTCTCTCTCCCCCTCACGGCCTTGACTAGTCCGTTTGGTTTATGCATGAGTCAGACGTCTTTGTGGATGGTGGTGATGGAGGCGGAAGTGGGGGGGAGGAGTGGGCTGTAATGAGGTAAGGAGGGGGTGGAGGGATCGGGGGTGGGGGGTGGGGGTGGGGGTTAAGGTCCTCGGCCTGGCTCTTGTTACATGCCTGATATTTATTGTTCGAACATATGTCGAAAAAAAGGTTAATTGAAACGTGTGTGTGTGTGTGTGTGTGTGTGTGTGTGTGTGTGTGTGTGTGTGTGTGTGTGTGTGTGTGTGTGTGTGTGTGTGCGTGTTCTTTTCTTCCTTTCTCTCTCTCTTTCTTTTTTTTTTTTTTTTCTTTCTTCCTCCTCCTCCTCCTTCTTCTTTCTTCTTCCAAGCCAAGTTACACTACCTCCCAGTGACAGACCGCCCAAGGCAGCATTGAATGGGGGTGCACATCTATCTGTTTATGTCATCCAACCACCAAGACTCCCCACCTTACAGTTTTCCTTTCAGCCCCCCTCATTCAAGTCAAAGTGCTCCTTTTCAAAATGTCTCACAGGAACGCTATTGAAAACTTGGGTTTGGTTTAGCCAAAGAGATTTTTGCCAGTGCTCTTAACATGACGTGTTTTTTTCAGGATATGTGTTTTATGTTCTGTGTCGTTTACACTTTGGATCCTCTCGGTTTCTGTCTCTGTCTCTCTGTCTCTGTGTCTGCTTGTCTGTCTGTCTGTTCGTATGTCCTTCCTTGTCTCTCTTTCTCCTTTCTCTTTTTATCTGTCTGTCTATTTCTCTCTCCCTCCCTCTCTCTCTCTCCCCCTCTCCCCTCTCTCTCTCTCCGTTGATCCGTCCTCTGAAGAACTGGAGGATGACGCTGCTGTTGTGAAAGGCAGAGTAGGTTTGAACGCACGCAACACACACACGCACGCACGCACACACACAAACATGCATCTCTCTCTCTCTCTCTCTCTCTATATATATATATATATATATATATATTATATATATATATATATATATATATATATATATATATTATATATATATATGTATATATATATATATATATATATATATATATATATATATATATATATATATATATATGGTGGTTCGTCCGTCGGGATCGACGAGGACCATCTAGTCATCCTGGGGGTGGGTAGGTTGGGCTCTGTGGGTGCGCAGATGACTGGTCAGGCCAATCCGCGCCCGGAAGGTTCTGACGCAGTGTGGACAGGGGATGGTGGCGTCTGTCGGGGACTTGCTGGTTCTGTTTTTCCTGGCCTGTCTGCGTTGCTCTGCTGCAGTGATTCTGTTGGCCTCACAGGATTTGGCGCCTTTGTGGACAGCTGAACGCCACTTTGGTCTGTCCATCGCATTCAGCTCTCATGTGTCGTGGCTGATGTTGAAGGCCTTCAGAGAAGCTTTCAGAGTGTCTTTGAAGCGCTTCTTTTGGCCTCCATGGGAGCGCTTGCTATGTTGGAGTTCGCCGTACAGCAGTTTCTTGGGGAGCCGGTGGTCTGGCATGCGAACTACATGGCCTGCCCAGCGCAGCTGGGCCTGCATCAAGATGGTGTAGATGATGGGCAAATTTGCACGAGTGAACGCCTCTGTGTCAGGGATCTTCTCTTGCCACTTTATGCCGAGAAGTTTTCTGAGGCTGGTGGTGTGGAAGTGGTTCAGCTTTTTGGCGTGGCGTTTGTAGACCGTCCATGATTCACATCCATAGAGCAGTGTGGTGAGAACTATGGCCTTGTATACTTTGAGCTTCGTCTCCAGGGTGATGCCTCTCCTGTTCCAAACGTTCTTATGGAGTCTGCCGAAGGCAGCGCTGGCTTTGGCGAGTCTGGCATTCACCTCGTCGTCGATGACAACTGTGCGAGAGAGTGTACTGCCCAGGTATGTGAACTTGTCCACCGCGTTCAGTCGTTGCCCGTTGATGAAGATGTTTGGTTCAACGTAAGGCTTTCCCGGAGCTGGCTGGTGCATCATCTCAGTCTTCTTTGTGCTGATTGTGAGGCCAAAGTTGTCACAGGCAGCAGAGAACTTGTCGACTCTGTGTTGCATGTCAGCTTCGGAGGCAGTGTTGAGAGCGCAGTCATCAGCAAACAGGAAGTCGTTGACGGTGTCTGTCCTCACCTTGGGTTTTGCTTGAAGCCTACTGAGGTTGAAGAGTGAGCAATCTGTGCAGTACCTGATGCCAATGCCTACGTCAGCGTCTCTGAAGGCATCTGTCAGCATGGCTGAAAACATGAGACTGAACAGGGTGGGGGCAAGAACACATCCTTGCTTGACTCCGTTGGAGACCTGAATGGTTCTGAAGTCTCTCCGTTGTCTTGGACTCGGGCCAGCATCCCATCGTGTAGTTGCCGTATGATGGTGATGAACTTTTTGGGACATCCGTACTTCGCCATGATTCTCCAAAGGCCATCTCTGCTAACAGTATCGAAGGCCTTGGTCAGATCGACATAGGTGGAGTAATGGTCGGCGTTCTGTTCCTGACACTTCTCCTGGAGCTGCCTGGCAGCAAACACCATGTCGATAGTCCCGCGTTCTTTCCGGAAGCCACACTGGCTCTCTGGTAGGAGACCTTGCTCAAGGTGCGCTATGAGACGGTTGAGTAGCACTCTGGCCAGAGTCTTGCCTGCAACGGACAGTGGGGATATTCCACGATGGTTGTCACAGGCCTGACGATTTCCTTTGCGCTTGTACAGGTGTATGATGGAAGCGTCTTTGAAGTCCTGTAGAACTGCCTCATGCTGCCAGATGAGCTGGAACAGCTAATGAAGCTTCTCAGTCAGCACCATACCACCTTCTTTGTAGACCTCAGCTGGAATGGAGTCTGAGCCAGGGGCTTTGCCATTGGATAGAAGACGGATAGCTTTCTGGGTCTCCTCCACAGTTGGAATGACATCCAACGACTCACTGACTGGCACCTGGGGGAATCGGTTGATGGTGGAAAGGCGGTTCAGCACGCTGTCAAAGTGTTCGGCCCATCTCTCAAGGATCCCGTCCTTGTCAGTGATTAGGGTAGAGCCATCAGCACTGAGGAGTGGAGCAGATCCGGAGGTGGTGGGACCGTAGACTTCTTTCAGGCCGTTATAGAAGTTATTCATGTCGTTCCTGTCTGCAAAGCCCTGGATCTCATCAGCTTTGTTGCTCAACCAGGAATCCTGCATCTACCACAGCTTCAGCTGAATGGTGCTGCGTGCGCTCTTCAGTATATCTTTCTTTGACTGTGACTTGGGATCTTCAATGTGGGCTCTGTAGGCTTGGCGTTTGTCTCCCAGCAGCTGCTTGATCTCAGTGCAGTTCACATCAAACCAGTCTTTGTGCTTCCTGGCAGAAGGCCCCAGGCACTCCATAGCAGTGTTGCACACCGTCTCATGCAGTGCGCCCCATGCTGCCTCCACATTCTGGTTGTCCAGCACGGTGGACTCAAGGCCTTCCTCCAGTGTGTCAGCAAAGCTCTGCTTGATGTTGCCTAGCTCCAGCTTGTTGACATTCAGGCGTTTGGGTGCTTTCATGCCCTGAGGTCGTCTCTTGGGCTGGATGAGTTTGGAGACGATAAGGCGGTGGTCTGTCCAGCACTCGGCGCCGCACATGGCCCTCGTGACTCGTACGTCCTGCCTGTCCCTCTTCCTGACGATGACAAAGTCGATGAGATGCCAATGCCCAGAGCGAGGATGCATCCATGACGTCCTGTTACGGGTAGGGAGGCAGAAGACGGTGTTTGTGATAAGAAGGTCGTGCTCGGCACATGTCTGGAGAAGTAGTTGACCATTGCTTTTACAGTTTCCAACCCATGCTTCCCAATCATGCCTTCCCAGGAGGTGCTGTCACAGCCAACTCTCGCGTTAAAGTCACCAAGAATGATGAGCTTGTCATCGTTGGGAACAGTGGTGATGACAGCGTTCAGGTCCTCGTAGAACTTGTCCTTGATCTCATCCGGGTTGGTCATGGTGGGCGCGTAGGCGCTGACAGTGGTGGAAACTTCTTCCCGTTGCATAAAGGGAGTTTCATCGTCATCAGGCGATCGTTCACTCCTTTCGGGGGACCAGCCAGCTTGCCAACGAGGGTTGTCTTCACTGCAAAGCCAACTCCAGCCTCACGTCTCTCCTCAGGTCCGCGACCACTCCAAGAGAAGGTGTAGCCTTCGCCTCGCTCGCAAAGTTCGCCTTCTTCTGCCAGTCTGGTCTCACTTAAGGCAGCGATGTCGATGTTGTACCTGGCTAGTTCACTCGCAATGAGTGCTGTGCGTCTCTGTGTTCTGTCCGAGTCGCCTCTGTCCAGAAGCGTACGCATGTTCCATGTGGCAATGGTCAATGGGGTGCTCCTTGTTTTCTGCTTTCTTTCCTTTGGCCGCTTGAGTAGGGTCCCCGTCAGCCGCGGTATGCTGACTAGGGTGGTGTGGAGCAGGCAATGTTTAGGGCACCTTTTCTAGCCCCTTCCTCATGCCATGGAGGTGAGCAGTGCTGTCCTGAAGAGGGCTGCTCAGTCACTCAGGGGGCTGCCCATCTCCACCGCTGCTCCAGTCGGTGAAAAACGATCCTATGGCCTGAGCCGCCTGTGTGCAGGTCCGCGGCTACGACTGCCAGTGTACCCACACCTGTCGCTTCGTCGCTCGCCTGTCGCCACAGGGTTTGGGGAAAATGATGATATGGGATGAAGGATGACTGATGACTTGCGCGATGACTTTGTTTATAGTGAGGAGTTGGGCACCGTCGACCTCACTCTCTTGTCCGGGACCGTCTGTATCCAGTGGCAAGACGAGGTCAAGACGACTGGAGATGTAAACGGATGCAGTGGATGACCAGGATGTCCTATGTGCCTCATCCTGCCCTCAGCACTCCACAGTGCTCTGCTGCAACCGCCTTCCTCTCCGTTGAACCATGAAGGTTTCTTCCGCAGAGTCTGCCGGATCCATTCTTCACATGCTTGGGTAGACAAGCCCTAACTCACCGAGGGTTTGAGACCCGTCGGCTACCCTCACCTAGTTTAGCCAGCCTGTCAAAGCCGTTGCCTGCATGCTAGCAGCATCTATGGCCCATAGGTGAGAGCTGGGTGCCGGTGAGGACCAATAGAGGACGAACCACTCCCGGAAGAGCGTGACAAGCGCCCCCCCCCCCCCCCTCTAGAGGTACTACCCCTCCCGTGCGCCCCCTAACCCCCATATAATAATTATACATATATATATCTACATGCATACATACATACAGACACACTTAAACATCCCGTAATCCATGTTAGCGTTCGGCTGGTTATGGAAACGAGAACATACCCAGTCTCCTCGAAAACGGAGTATAACTGCCTACATGATGTGGGGAAAAAAGTCATAGCAAAAGCTCAGTCGTGCATACGAGTGAATGTAGGAGTCGCAGCTCACAAACAAAGACGAAGATTGATTGATTGATTGAATCTTTAATGGGTAAAGAATTAAGTGCAGTAAAGGCCTTTTCACAATTCTGCACATTTAGCGACACAAAACATACAGATAAAGAACGACACAAAATATAAAAATAAAGAAATAAAGCGAAATAAAATAAAATGATAAGAACGACGAATAAGAATAGTAACATGAATAGCTTATCAAAAGTAACAAAGCAATGAAAAGAACAATTGGCACATTATCCCGTACGTACGTACGTACGCACAGACACACACACACACACACACACACACACACACACACATGGGCGAACACACACATGGGCGCACACAGACTTAAACACATAATGTTTTCTTGTGGTGCTGTGATAAAAAGAAAATAACACGAAGATGGAACTAAATGAATTAATACATAAACGAAGGAATAAACAAACAAATGAACAGATCAATAAACAAAAAGGTTCAAGAGAGAGGGAGAAAGAGAGGGAGAGGGGGAGGAAGGTGATCACCTGACAATGGGAACATGGCCTGGTTTCTTCAAGGGGCTTCCTTCTTTGGCTGTGGCCAAGTACGTCAGTTTGTGATGTTTGTTTTCTGTTGTTGTTTTTTTTCTCTCTCATTATTCTCTCTCTCTCTCTCTCTCTCTCTCTCTCTCTCTCTCTCTCTGTGTGTGTGTGTGTGTGTGTGTGTGTGTGTGTGTGTGTGTGTGTGTGTGTGTGCTGGAATGTCATGATTAACTACAACTGCCATTGCCTTTTGTCTGCTTTTTTCTTTCTTTCTTCCTTTTTTATTATTTTTATTTTTACTTACTTACGTTTTTATCGATTTGTTTTCTTTTTACCATCAGTCCTTTTTGAGATTTTTAGTGCGTCGTTCATATTGAACGACCAGTTTCCTTTTACTTTTCATCCATTCACTCAGTCTTTATTTCCTCCTCCTCCTGCTTCTTCTTCTTCGAGGAAGTAGTAGTAGTAGTAGTAGTAGTAGTAGTTTGTAATTCCCATGATATAAAAGTGACTTTTATTATTCTGTTTTTACTGCTGAAGATGAAGATTCTGTTTGAATGGCAGCAGCTCTGACTGATCATAATATAATAATAATGGATACTTATATAGCACACTATCCAGAAATCTGCTCTAGGTGCTTTACATAAACGCTTTTGTTAACATAAAACATTACATCAATGTTACATACACACACACACCAAAATGTGACCACACACACACACACACACACACACACACACACACACACACACACTGCATACATACATACATTTTAACATACTTGTGTATCTAACAGCTACCCTAACACATACGCACACATAGGCAGGCACAAACTTACATAAACACACGCACACACAATACACATTCATATACATGCATGTAGTTATGTACACAAACATATATATAAACACATATTCAAGCACAGCTAACGCAAATGAAGTGGACCTGCCAGAATTGAACTTATTGATGAGGGAAAAGGTGAGTTTTGAGACGAGATTTAAAAGATGCGAGGGAATCAAAATGACGGAGGTTATCAGGGAGCTTGTTCCACGTCTTTGGAGATTGAAAAGAAAACGATC
>NC_134880.1:35268803-35281303 GCF_041734735.1 Babylonia areolata
CGTGGTGCGGCCATATCCACTTTCCATGGTGGCCAAGTCTGACCACGTGGTGCGGCCCTATCCACTTTCCATGGTGGCCAAGTCTGACCACGTGGTACTATACACTTTCCATCAGGATCCCAACTTCTTCAAAGTTTTAAAACTGTCTCTGTCTCTCTTTCTAAATCTGCCCATCTGTCTGTCTGTCTTTCTGAATCTGTCTATCTGTCTGTCTTTCTGAATCTGTCTATCTGTCTGTCTTTCTGAATCTGGTTGTCTGTCTCTCTTTCCGTTGCTGTCGCTTTGTGTCTGCTTGTCTCTGAGTCTCAGTGCCTGTTTGTTTCTGTTTCAGTCTGTCTGTATCTCTCTCTGTACCTCTTTGTCTTTGCCCCCTCTTCCGCCCACACACACACGCGCGCACGCACGCTCTCGTGAAGTACACACACACACACACACACACACACACACACACACGTATATGTGCATGTGTGAGTGTGTCTGTCTGTCTATCTGTGCGTCAGTCTCTGTGTCTGTGTCAGGACCTGTGTGTGCGTGTGTGTGATGTATGTGGGGAGGGAAGATGTGAATTGTTCCAACTTTGCTGAAAGCCTGTGTGCTGACTGGATAAAACCGGAGTCAGCTGTCGAAGCGCAGATGAGAGACGACGAAGACGAGGACGCGGATGAAAGGACAGGACATAAAAGGCGTTAATGACCGGCCGATGGGAAGTACTTTTAATTAGTTCGTGCCATTTCCTCTTCCATGACGTCACAATTAATTGTCTTTTGCGACTTTTACTTTAAGTTCTTGAATCTGCTGTGTTCTTTTTTGTTTGTTTGTTCTTACAATCAATCCCTGAATTTTTCTCTTCTTCTTCCTCCTCCTCCTCCTTTTTCTTATTCTTCTTTTTCTTCTGCTTTTCTTTCTCTTCCTTCCTTCCTTCTTTCTTCTTCTTTTTCTGCTCTCATTCTTCCGACTCATTAAAAACATGTATATTCTTCCCAACTCAATTGAGTGTGTCTCTTGTGTCTTGTGGTTTCAGTTCAATTCTTCACCCAGTGTGTCATTTATTTGTTCTTATATTCAACCCACCCCCCACCCTTTTTTCTCCTCCTCCTCCTCCTTCTTCTTCTTCTTCTTCTCATCTTCCTCCCTCCCTTCCTTCCTTTCTTTCTTTTACTTCTGACTGAAAATTGTGAGCTCGCGCAGAACAGAAAACGTTATGAACACACCTCAGTCCCTTTATTTCAAGCCACAGGTCTCCCAGGTTTTAAAGAACTACTCACTCTCCGTACACTGCGATAGCGGTTGTCTCCAGAGTCAATCTGGATGGACACAGAGCCCTTGTCACTGTCACCGAGAGGCAACACACACACACACACACACACACACACACACCACGACACACACACATTCACCACACCACACACACACACACACACACACACACACACACACACACATACACACACATACACACCACGACACACACACACACACACACACACACACATTCACCTCGCCACACACACACACACACACACACACACACACACACACACACACACACACACACACACACACACACACGCACACACGTACCTCTGAAGTACACTGCATCAGCCACTTTCCCTCCTTCCTTGCTGAAGCAAGTCGCACGTCTCTCCATGAGGAGCTCTGATAGAACGGTTTGAAAGTCAGCCTTTGTTGTGCACAGTGATTCAGGCAAGACAGCTATGACAGTGAAGGGGTTTTATCAGGTCGGCTGTGATGGCCGAACTTGGGAAACTTTTCAAACTCTCTGTCTCTCTGTCTCTCTGTCTCTCTCTCTCTCTCTCTCTGTGTGTGCCTGTTTCCATCTTTCTCTGTCTGTCTGTCTGTCTGTCTCTTTGTCTCTGTCTCTGACTCTCACTGGCGACACCTTTGAGAGTGTGGGTTTTTATCCAGTCCGTTTTAACTAAATTTGCGAAACCCTTTAAACTGTTACTCTCTTCATCTGTCTGTCATTATGTCTGACCCTCTCTTTCTACCTCCCCCCCCCCTCTCTTTCTTTTCCTTCTGACTATCTTCTCTCTATCTCCCTCCTTCTGTCTCTCTCTGCCCCTTTCTCTCTGTCTCTCTTCATCCTGTCCTAGTTTGTTCAGATTGGCTTTACTGATGTCATGCACAAAACCTGATGCTATGCATAATCTTTCTTTGTTTTTGCACAAGGGTTACAGATTTTGTGTAATAGTCATTTCATAGTCTTGTTTCCATTGTTTGTCAATAAGTAAATATGTTATTGCCTTTTGTTGCTGATCAAATACCCCTTCATGAGGGGCTATGGCCTATATATAGATAAACCATTCATTCATTCATCCATTCTTCTCTCCCTCCCGATATACACCCCCTTTTCCTCTCTTTCCCTCTCTGATCCCCTCTCCCTCCCTCTATCTCCCTCTCTCCCTCACTCTGTCTCTGTCTCTCTCTGTCCCTCTCCATCACTCTCCCTCACTCAGTCTCTCTCCCTCTCTCCCTCTTCCTCCCTCTCCCTCACTCTGTCTCTCTCTCTCCCTCTCCCTCACTCTCTCTCTCTCTCTCCCTCACTGTCTCTCTCTCTCCCTCTCCCTCACTCTGTCTCTCTCTCTCCCTCACTCACCCTCTCTCTTCCCTTCTCTCTCCCCTTTCCCTGCTACTCTCTATCCCTCCCTCTACCTCCCCCTCTCCCCTTCTCTCTCTCTCTCCCTCCCTCTATCTCTCCCTC
The DNA here is from genome assembly GCF_041734735.1 of Babylonia areolata. Classification (NCBI taxonomy): domain Eukaryota; kingdom Metazoa; phylum Mollusca; class Gastropoda; order Neogastropoda; family Buccinidae; genus Babylonia; species Babylonia areolata. Next base: position 35,271,526 of record NC_134880.1, read on the forward strand.
TCCCCTTCTCTCTCTCTCTCTCTCTCTCTGTGCCTGTTTCCATCTTTCTCTGTCTGTCTGTCTGTCTGTCTCTTTGTCTCTGTCTCTGACTCTCACTGGCGACACCTTTGAGAGTGTGGGTTTTTATCCAGTCCGCTTTAACCAAATTTGCGAAACTCTTTAAACTGTTACTCTCTTCATCTGTCTGTCATTATGTCTGACCTTCTCTTTCTACCTCCCCCCCCCCCTCTTTCTTTTCCTTCTGACTATCTTCTCTCTATCTCCCTCCTTCTGTCTCTGTCTCCCCCTTTCTCTCTGTCTCTCTTCATCCTGTCCTAGTTTGTTCAGATTGGCTTTACTGATGTCATGCACAAAACCTGATGCTATGCATAATCTTTCTTTGTTTTTGCACAAGGGTTACAGATTTTGTGTAATAGTCATTTCATAGTCTTGTTTCCATTGTTTGTCAATAAGTAAATATGTTATTGCCTTTTGTTGCTGATCAAATACCCCTTCATGAGGGGCTATGGCCTATATATAGATAAACCATTCATTCATTCATCCATTCTTCTCTCCCTCCCGATATACACCCCCTTTTCCTCTCTTTCCCTCTCTGATCCCCTCTCCCTCCCTCTATCTCCCTCTCTCCCTCACTCTGTCTCTGTCTCTCTCTGTCCCTCTCCATCACTCTCCCTCACTCAGTCTCTCTCACTCTCTCCCTCTTCCTCCCTCTCCCTCACTCTGTCTCTCTCTCTCCCTCTCCCTCACTGTCTCTCTCTCTCTACCTCTCCCTCACTCTGTCTCTCTCACTCCCTCTCCCTTACTCTGTCTCTCTCTCTCCCTCACTCACCCTCTCTCTTCCCTTCTCTCTCCCCTTTCCCTCCTATTCTCTCTCCCTCCCTCTATCTCTTCCTCTCCCCTTCTCTCTCTCTCTCTCCCTCCCTCTCTCTCTCTCCCCCCCACACACAACAAGGGTCCGTATGCTCAAGTTCTGTGTGTCCTTCAGTCGCAAGCGGAAGTTGTGAAAAAAAGTAAATAATAAAAATGAAATAACGTGTAGCAAGTTTCGAACCTATGCTCATCACCATCAATCATTTCTCCCCGCTCAGTGCGCTCAGCGGGAGTCTGGGGAGAAGAGAAAAAAGGAAGGGACATAATCATCTAAGGCAAAGAGCTGTCGCTTGATTTATGGGCCCTGATCAAGTCCACAGAACACGGATCAAGCGAGTGATCTTTTCGAAAACTCGTTTTCCGAGCAGGTGATGCTCGTAAAGAAAAAACGGCGCGCGTGCGTGAACGAAAAAAATAGTCAAGTCAACTCAGTATTCTCCTATTCATGGCGGTTTAGGTACAATGCCTTGGTTAAAGCTCTGATCTATGAGCAAGGTTGGAGAATAGTTGAAGACGCCTCTCTGTCAATGGGGTCCGTAAGGGTCTGGTTTTGAATCCCGGTCTCACCCTTTCTCTCACGTTCGATAAACCGAGGTCCCGTGTGCAGCACGCACTTGGCGCACTGAAGAAAAAGGCAAGTTAAGTGTTGTCCTTTGGCAAAATTCTGCAGAAGAAATCCACTCATGTAGGCACACATGTTACAAACTACAGGCCAGGCTATTTCATGATGCTGGTCAGGCATCTGCCTAGCAGATGTGGTGTAGCGTGTATGGATTTGTCTGAACGCATGACACCTCTATGAGAAACTGAAACCCTGCTCTGCTGAACACGTATTCCAGAGTAACCAACCCGGTAAAATCAAATCAATAAAAACAAGTTTTAAAAATCAGAAAAAGAGGAGGTGTGTGTGTGTGTGTGTGTGTGGGGGGGGGGGGGGGGGTAAAGTGAGAGTAGCAAGAAGAAATGAGGAGAAGAAACGTGGAGAGAGAGACAGACAGGCAGACGACTGGCTGACTCAGCAAGCCAGTTAGCTAACGACTGGAATCAGTCTGGATTCTGCCCATGTCGCTTTTTTTTCTCCGGGACCTGCCTATCTGTCCTACCTACATTCTCCTATTGTTTTTGTCTTTTTTAGATAGTCTTTTGTGGAATTTTTATCTATTTTTTTTTCTCTTTTCTTCGGCTTTTTTTTTCTTTTCCCTCCTTTTTCTTCTTCATGCATTTCGATTTTATTTCCCTTTTTCTGTTGATCCTTTTCCTTTCTTTGCATTTTGTTTCTTTTTTTTCTTCCTTTATTTCTTTCTCCGTGTCTGCAATTCTTTCTTTTTTCCTTTCTTTCTATTTTTCTGCCCTGTCTTTCTTGTAATCATTTTTTTAGTTTATCTTTTTTCCTTTCAGGTGATGTCTCATTGGCGTTCCAGCGTGTTTTTTTTTGTGTTTTTTTTAATTCTATTTTATTTTTATATAATGTTTAATCTTAATTTATTTATTGAAAATAAAAATCAATATTTCGACAGTCAAGTCGACCCTGAAAAGCTCATCTTTATCATCGCCATCATGAACGCTGTCGTTGTTGTTGATGCTGTTATTGTTTCAGTGAAAGTGATTAGGTCATTATCATTTATTTTGAATTTGAAGTTGTCTGTTCATTATTTGTTTGTTGGTTTGTTAGAATGTTTAGTCATTTCTTTCTCCTTTTCTCTGTTTCTTTCTTAACGAATTATTTATATATTATGGTTATATTCTTCTTCTTCTTCTTTTCTTTTTGATCTTTTTTTTCTCTATGTTTCTTTACTGTTGTCTTTCCTGTTTTATTTTTGTATTATCTTTTTTTAACCGCGTCAGTTCTTACCCCCTAACATGTTCTTTCCGGTCTATTATTTGTCTTTTTTTTTTTTTTGTCTTTTTTTTTTTTTTTTTTTTTTTTGCGTGATAATTTTCCTGTCATTGCATTTCAGGAAAGAGAGAGGGAGGGAGGGAGAGACAGACAAACAGACAGACAGAGACAGAGAGACAGAGAAAGAGAGAGAGAGAGAGAGAGAGAGAGAGAGAGAGAGAGAGAGAGAGAGACAGACAGACAGACAGACTGACAGACAGACAGACAGACAGACAGACAGACAGAGAAACAGAGAGAGACAGAGACAAACAGAGACAGAGAACGACAGACAGACAGACAGACAGACAGACAGATGTTGCACACACTGCGTGCTGCATGCTAACACAAGAGGAAGGAGTTCACACCACTGACTGGCGGACAAACCCACACTGTGTCACCACCAGGCCACGGGGTGGTAGTAGTTACGTCCCCTGACGTGCGGACACTGATGCTCTTCCCTTGACTCCTGAGCCTTCGCCATGAGGGAAATTTCACATTTCAGGCGTGCCAACTGATCCATACACGCTACTCCACATGTGTATAAAGACACAGCATCACCATCGTCATGGGTGGCGAGATGGGCAGCGACAACAAGAGTTATGAAGTACGCGCTTTTCTGACAACAGTGCGCGGTCTTAGCGCTTTTCTGACAGCAGTGCGCGGTCTTAGTGCCTTTCTGACAGCAGTGCGCGGTCTTAGTGCTTTTCTGACAGCAGTGCGCGGTCTTAGTGCCTTTCTGACAGCAGTGCGCGGTCTTCAGTCTTAGTGCGTTTCTGACAGCAGTGCGCGGTCTTCAGTCTTAGTGCGTTTCTGACAGCAGTGCGCGGTCTTAGCGCTTTTCTGACAGCAGTGCGCGGTCTTAGTGCTTTTCTGACAGCGACACGCAGTTTTATTTCGGAGTTTCCTGCTGGAAGAGCGCGGGTTTCTGACAGCAATACACACTTTTGGTTCGTGGTTTTCTGACAGCAGTACACAGGTTTGGTTCGCGATTTTCTGACAGCAGTAGACAGGTTTGGTTCGCGGTTTTCTGACAGCAGTACACAGGTTTGGTTCGCGGTTTCCTGACAGCAGTACACAGGTTTGGTTCGCGATTTTCTGACAGCAGTAGACAGGTTTGGTTCGCGGTTTTCTGACAGCAGTACACAGGTTTGGACAACAACACGCAGTTTTAGTATGCGGTTTTCTGACGGCGGTACGCGGTTTTCTCTCTTCTTTAATCTCGCCAGAGTGTCATCTATGACAGCATTGAAAACTTGCGAAACTCTAACGCGTTTTTTGTCAATGTTCGAAATGACCTTGTTCCACGGAAAATACCGTCCAGTGACATCGATCATGCCCCCATCCCCCGCACCCCACCCCCACCACCCCTAAGAACGTCACGAACAGCTCACACCCAGCTAGATATTCAGAGACACGTCAATGCAACATGCACAGCGTTATGAACCTTCAGACAGTGTCAAAAAGGACAGCCGTAAAGAGAGGTTCCCTTCTGGGGAATGGATGACAGGGGGGTACAAGTGAAAGCCGTGCGCTTTGGAACAGCGTGATGACTGACAGGGGCGAGCCAGGCCTGCACTGTGACTGACGGCTGAATGCTGGGACAGCCGTGAAGGAAACGACAGGGGAAGAAAAGCCAGTGTAAGGAAGTCAGTTCATTTGCCAAATGGACATGATACGTTGGTTCACGCCGCCCTCAGTGCTTCTCTGTCTGGACCTGTCTCCCAAAGTCCGAGGTCCAAAGTCCTGGCAATGTCTAGACCTGTGTCCTAAGGTCCAAGGTCCGAGGTCCTGGCAATGTCTAGACCTGTCTCCCAAGGTCCAAGGTCCAAGGTCCTGGCAATGTCTAGACCTCCAAGGTCCAAGGTCCCAGATCCTGGCAATGTCTAGACCTGCCTCCCAAGGTCCAAGGTCCTGGCAATGTATAAACCTGCCTCCCAAGGTCCAAGGTCCTGGCAATGTCTAGACCTGTCTCCCACGGTCCAAGGTCCTGGCAAAGCACGTTTGGGTTGTGCTGCTGGTCAGGAGGCACTTGCTTTTACAGATGTGGTGTAGCGTATATGGAATTTATCGAATGCAGTGACGCCTTCTTGAGTAACTGAACTGAACTGCTTGTCTCTCTCTCTCTCTCTCTCTCTCTCTCTGTGTGTGTGTGTGTGTGTGTGTGTGTGTGTGTGTGTGTGTGTGTGTGTGTGTGTGTGTCCTTCTCTCTTTGTGTGATTTTTGTCTCGTTCTCTATCTTTAATTCTTTTTTTTTGTACAAACGTTTACTGTTTATTGATTTCGTTTTGTTTCAGAATCATGTTTATAGAATGTACTTACCGTTTCCGCTTCAATTTCCAAGGGGCGACAAGGCGTACATATAGTGATCCACATAACTATGTTGAGAGACTTTTTCTTATAGTGATCCATATAACTATGTTGAGAGACTCTTTCTTTACATGCTCAAGGCCTGACCACAGCGTGAAGTCCGAGGTCTCAGGCTGTTCTCCATTTGTAATTGTTTTGAAGCGGGTGTGGTGTAGCGCATATGGATGGGTCCACACGCTTTGACGCCTCCTTGATAAGCAAAGACATACCGTACCCTCTACACCATAACTACTTACCAAAGAAAAGGGAAGGGAGCGCAAATGTATGACGTATGCATTAACCCAACGTGCTGGCCAGGTGTTCAGGGCCCACCACAGTGGGTATAAAATATACAGGCTAAAATAGGACAGCGCCAGAAGGAGAAGCGCCACAGGAGTGCCACTGTGACAAGAAGAAGAAGAAGAGTGTGTATATGTGTGTGCCTTAAATCTAATTGAATGATACATGAAACGAAAGACGAGCGCCCAATGGCAGCCGCCAGTCAGATCTACCCAGGTAGACAGCCTGTTGTGCAAATGAACCCGAGTTTGTAAAGCGCTGAGAGCTTGTTCTGCAACCGAGGATAGGCGCAATGGAAGTACCCATACCATTCATTCAAGAAGAACAACAACAGGAATAAGAAGAAGACACAGTGAATAGACAGCCATGCAGTCTGTTTGCAGACAGTTGTTTCTACCAAAGGTCCAGAGATGCGAAACTACTTGCGAAGGTATTGGTGAACAGTCCACCCAAAGGCAGCTAATAACAGATGCGTTATTTATTTATTGACTCACTTGTGTAAACAAAGTGAGTCTATGTTTTAACCCAGTGTTTGGTTGTGTGTGTGTGTGTGTGTGTGTGTGTGTGTGTGTGTGTGTGTGTGTCCGTGGTAAACTTGACATTTTCTCTGCAAATACTTTGTCAGTTGACACCAAATTAGGCATACAAATAGGAAAAATTCAGTTCTTTCCAGTAATCTTGTTTAAAACAATATTGCACCTCTGGGATGGGCACACACAAAAATAAAAAAGAAGCCAAATTATATGCAAACTGCATTTACTGTTATATTTATTCATTTTTTTTAATTATCTAAATTTGGCACTTTGATATATGATATTCTGACACAACAAGAGCAGTCATTATTATCATTATTTTGTTCAAACAGGAACTTCTTTTGCTAAGCATGGAAGTTTTATTTATTTTGCAAACGTTTTGCAGATAGTAAAAAAGGGAAATTAATCTGTAATTAATGCTAGGGGACTTAATTTGCTTTAAACTGATCTTTCTTATCTTAAACATTACATTTTGAAATTATACTCAATATATAAAAAGCTTGTGTGTTTTATTCTCAGTGTACAGGGCTTTCACTATGTTCATTCGCCTAAGTGGTCTTTTTCAGAAAATACTAAAATCAATACGACGAGTGGACTTTATAGATCTATTGGCTGAGCCCTGAAGGTCATGGGCAAAAATCAATTGCGTACACATGTTTATACACATTCAAAGCGCGTTCTCATATTCTTTGCAAACGCGAACGACGCCATTTTGTTTCAAGTTGTTGACTTGCCCGTTCAATCCCATATTCAATGGACAATACACGATAACATGTGATGGAAAGTTGGAGAAGGAGACCGTTAAATATTTATTCAGAGAAAGATTTGTGAACGCCTCATCACTTACTGGATTATGCCCGAAACTGCCATAAAAGTATCCACATAATCAGTCGGAATTCACAGTTAAAAATTGTAAACCATGCGAGTTAATACCCTTGAATTGATGAAACGAAAAAACTTCCAGTCTTGACTTTTCTCAAAATGAAGTCCTTTTCACTTCATACGACGTTTAGAAGTACTTGTACTTGACTCTACATGTTATTAGTTTAACATAATACTAAATTTTCATATCACTTTAAAACTATAAAACTAGAATGAACATAAAACAGAAATTGAATTGACCGTGTCGTACTACATTCCCGGCGGGTGTAACTAAACTCGTCATCTATCTAGATCTAGAGAAAACAGCTAAATGTTGCAGTGTGATTGCGGCGATAGCCATGTACCCTTTACCGCGGACTTAAAAAGAATTTTGTATTGCCCTTAAAGATTTTTTGAATGACCAAGATACACCAGAATAATATCATTTAAACAGCGTTCTCACTGCGAATACCGCAATTGATTTATCGCCCTTTAAAAAAGTATGTTCAAATATTAAATTTTAGAACGTCAGTTAAGGAGCCACGATAGTTTCAGTTTCAGTTTCAGTAGCTCAAGGAGGCGTCACTGCGTTCGGACAAATCCATATACGCTACGCCACATCTGCCAAGCAGATGCCTGACCAGCAGCGTAACCCAACGCGCTTAGTCAGGCCTTGAGAGAGAGAAAAAAAAGAAGAAAAAAAAAGTAGTAATAAAATAATAATATGATAAAATAATAAACAAAAAGACAACAATTATAATAAATAAGCAAATAATGTAAAACATGGAGATACACGTTCACACATACACCCACATATGCATAACAGATATGCACTAAACATGCAGTTTCTCAGATGCGAAAGCACAGTCAAATACACATAAATGTACATGAGTCCCAACAAACACACACATTGTTTTGCTTTTCTTCTAACTCTCTTCTCTGCACACTCTTTTCTAGGTTATGTATCTTAGCTTCCATGCTACACACACAAATACACACAGATGGACCCTTATTTGTACAAGCATGCATCCATATCCCCAACTCCACACCCATATATACAGAGATATATATGCATGCATGCACGCACACTGCACGTTTCAATGTTCCGTTGTTCCCACAGTGTAGACATGCATATACGCACATACCTCATCATCTATCCTTCTTTTCCATCTTCTCTCTGCGCTCGCACACGTGCACAGACCTCTTCTGACACTTGTGTACACTTACACTCTCGCGCACAGATCCACACACACAGACTGCCACTGACTGACCGCAAGATGGATGGGAAAAGTTCTCTGATGCCAAGGAAGTGGTGTCTAGTGTGTTGCTCAGTCTATTGTATTTGGAAAGGCCCACAGAGACTTTGTTCCGTTTTGAAGAAATTTGCGTTGTTTGATTTGCAAAGCATCGTGCTCTACCTTTCATGCTAGACTTTCGGCCGCTCCTTGTCTCTGCCTTTATTTCTTTGAGGCGATCGATGGTGTACTTTTTTGATATTCTTTGACTTTTCTGAGTATTTCCGAGGTATAGGCCACCCGTTGTTGTTTGCGTTACCAGCAAGTCTGCCAGCTCGCTTATTTCTTTTAACACCTGCATGTCTTGGCCAGTAATGACCATGTAAGCTTTTCAATCTGAAAATTGCGCATAGCCTTATGCCACTCTGGGCTTCCCATTCCATTTCAATTTTCTGTATGAGCTTCATTGAGTCAGTTAGAATCATGGCATGTTGGTTTCCAGGCATCTGGATGGACGATAAGCCACTGGAGGGCATGTGTCACAGCTTCACCTTCCATCGTTAGGCTGGAGGTTGTGACTTGGTAGGCAGCATTCTCTTCCCTAATTGTTTTTCAGTGAATCCCCAACCGGATTGGTCTTTGGTGACTGAGCCATCTGTGTGTATATGATGATGTCCTCTTCTTCACTGTTTTCTTCTATGAGTAGCTTCACTTCCGCATCAGTTTTGCCCTCTGGCCATTCCCGACAATGTCTTCCTAGAGTGGGTGAAACGGCTGTGTTGAATAGATGGTTGAGGTTTTCGGGGTTTTTCTCCCATTCTTTTGTTTCTTTCAGGTCTTGTAGTCGGCATACTTGCTGGATTGTGTCTTCTGCTTGCCCCATCCATGATCTTCCTCGTCCTAGACCGCCTTTTGGTTCTTTGACTGCGTCATGCAGTGGGTTTTGAGGGTTTTCCAATGCTTTGAAGTAGGTCTTAACCTGTTCTAATTTGTTTCTGGCCTGCACTGAAGGAAGGTCAAGCAGGTATCGCAATGTTTCCGTGGGCGTGTCTTTTGTTGTTCCAAGGATCAGCCTCATAGCTTCATTTTGAACTCTTTCTAATTTTAGGAGGTTGCTTTGAGATGGTGATGATAGTCCAAGTCCGTAGTCGATCACACTGAGGACGAGTGACTGGTATAGCAGGAAGAAGTGGCGTTGTTCAATACCTTTGGTTGCCATTGCTTTTAAGACTGAAAGGCCCTTTTTGCATTTGAGAACAGTATTTTCCGTATGTTTTCTGAAGGTCATAATCCTGTCGAACTGTATTCCTAGGTAGCGTAGGCATTCGGTTTTCTCGATCTGAATCCCGTCGAATAACACAGGTGGTGGTGATTTGCTCGCGGTTCTGTTGTTGAGGGTGCACAGCAACGTTTGTCGCTGGATTGATGGAGGATCCTGTGTCTTTGCACCATTGAGCAATATTGTTTAGTTGTTTCTGGACGGCTTCAGTTCTTTCCTGAGCATCTTTCGAAGTTTTGAAGACCAGGCCATCATCCGCAAGAGTAAGCACCCGAGCTATTCCATTGTTGTTTAAGTCTGCAAGGCCCTTCGTGTAGACATTGTAGAGGACAGGAGAGAGCGGAGACCCTTGTGGCAGTCCCATGGATAGTTTAGAAGGTGCAGACATCCAATCTCCGAGGCGTAGGACGACGGTTCTTTCCTGAAGCGCTGCTGCTATCCATCTTGTCAGTGTCAAACTCACTCCATACCTTAGTAG
>NC_134880.1:35286303-35288803 GCF_041734735.1 Babylonia areolata
GGCCTCCTTGAGCTACTGAAACTGAAACTGTTCACAGTGATCAGTGTGATTTGTGACCCAGTGTTCACCAGGGATCAGTGTGACTTGTGACCCAGTGTTCACCAGAGATCAGTGTGACTTACGATCCAGTGTTCACCAGAGATCAGTGTGACTTGTGACCCAGTGTTCACAGTGATCAGTGTGACTTGTGACCCAGTGTTCACAGTGATCAGTGTGATTTGTGATCCAGTGTTCACAGTGATCAGTGTGACTTGTGATCCAGTGTTCACCAGTGATCAGTGTGACTTGTGATCCAGTGTTCACCAGTGATCAGTGTGACTTGTGATCCAGTGTTCACCAGTGATCAGTGTGACTTGTGATCCAGTGTTCACAGTGATCAGTGTGACTTGTGATCCAGTGTTCACCAGAGATCAGTGTGACTTGTGATCCAGTGTTCACCAGTGATCAGTGTGACTTGTGATCCAGTGTTCACCAGTGATCAGTGTGACTTGTGATCCAGTGTTCACAGTGATCAGTGTGACTTGTGATCCAGTGTTCACCAGAGATCAGTGTGACTTGTGACCCAGTGTTCACCAGTGATCAGTGATGGACTTGTGACCCAGTGTTCACCAGTGATCAGTGATGGACTTGCGATCAGTGTTCACCAGTGATCAGTGATGGACTTGTGATCCAGTGTTCACCAGTGATCAGTGATGGACTTGTGATCCAGTGTTCACCAGTGATCAGTGATGGACTTGCGATCAGTGTTCACCAGAGATCAGTGTGACGTGATCAGTGTTCACCAGAGATCAGTGTGACTTGTGACCCAGTGTTCACAGTGATCAGTGTGACTTGTGATCCAGTGTTCACAGTGATCAGTGTGACTTGTGACCCAGTGTTCACCAGAGATCAGTGTGACTTGTGACCCAGTGTTCACCAGTGATCAGTGATGGACTTGTGATCCAGTGTTCACCAGTGATCAGTGTGACTTGTGACCCAGTGTTCACCAGTGATCAGTGATGGACTTGTGATCCAGTGTTCACAGTGATCAGTGTGACTTGTGACCCAGTGTTCACCAGAGATCAGTGTGACTTGTGACCCAGTGTTCACCAGTGATCAGTGATGGACTTGTGATCCAGTGTTCACCAGAGATCAGTGTGACTTGTGACCCAGTGTTCACCAGTGATCAGTGTGACTTGTGACCCAGTGTTAACCAGTGATGAGGGTTTGGGGCCCCGTTTCGGCATGGCGATGTGTTCTTTTGAAAGACGCTTTTCTCCGATTTTCCCCATTGCACCCAGGTCAAATCAAATCAAATCAAATCAAATTATGGTGCTTAGAGCCTCGCCGATCACTAAGGCCATCTCAAGGTTATGGCCATGTTGTCACCTACTTCAAGTCAAGGGTACAAAAAAAACCCCACAACCCCCCCCCCCCCAAAAAAAAAACCAAAAAAACACAAAAAAACAAGCAACACAAACAAACAAACAAACAAACAAACAAACAAACAAGCAAAAAACAAAACAAAACAAAACAAAACAAAACAAAAAACAACCAACCAACAAACAAACCCCCCACAAAAACAATCATGACTTGTCACTGCTACGAGCTTTCCACTCAGAGTTAAAAAAACCTTTCCAGTTTTAAACCCTCAAATATGATTAAAAATGTTGACTTCTTTCAAGAAGTCCATCAGTGTCCACAGAGGGACAAAGTCTTCAGAGAATCCACGGTGTAATGTTTGTGTCTAAGTTGTCTTTCTGGGTGTTCCACTCCTCTTGCCAAAGATCCTTAACGTAAGTGTTCACCTTCTGCTTCATGTCTGTGTATGGTACGAAGGATCTCGATAATTCTTTCTTTACAGCATTCTTGGCCAGCTGGTCTGCCCTTTCGTTACCAAGAATGCCAACATGGCCGGGAACCCTGGCCAACACAACATCATAATCCTTTCTTTGTTACGAGCGTAAAAAGCTTCGTAGAATTCCAGCAGTTTGGTATGAATGAGATTCCTGCAGGCGATCGCCTCCAGGGCTGACAAGGACTCGGAAAAGATCATGAATCTCTTTTGTTTCGAATGGAGAATCATTTTTACCGCAGGAGCCAGTGCGGTCAGTTCCGCAGTGTACACTGAGCTGTCAGACAGGATGTTTTTTTCTCATTCAATCCCAGGTGTTAACAGGTACCTGATCGGATGAGGGAGGTTAATACAGCGACAGGAGAGGACTGGGCCCCGCCTTCCGATACCGAGCCCTGGACACATTGGACATGGATTCACTCCCCCATGACAGTCAGGGACCATGGGACCATTTATTAACATGTAAGCTAAAGGCGCACGCGGTGTGTGTGTGCGTGTGTATGTGTGTGTGTGTGTGTGTGTGTGTGTGTGTGTGTGTGTGTGTGTGTAGATATGTGTGTGTGTGTGTGTGTGTGTGTGTGTGTGTGTGTGTGTGTGTGGTTGTGCTGTGGTGTGTGTGTACAATACAATACAATACAATACAACATAATACAGTACATCTTTATT
>NC_134880.1:35293803-35296303 GCF_041734735.1 Babylonia areolata
CACAGTCAACGGCGGTTCATCGTGTCGAAGGCCTTAGTCAGGTCTACAAAGGCCATGTGGAGCTCCTTGTTCTGTTCACGGCACTTCTCTTGCATCTGGCGTACGGCAAACACCATGTCACATGTTCCCCTGCCTGAGCGGAAGCCGCACTGTGCTTCAGGGATGACTGTGTTGGAGACATGGTCAACCAGTCTGTTCAGTATGATGCGGGCGAAGATTTTGCTGGCGATGCAGAGGAGAGAGACTCCACGATGGTTATCGCAGGATGTTTTGTCTTCATTTCGTTTGTAAATGTGGACAAAAGAAGCATCCCTGAAATCCTGTGGGACCTCCGCTCTCTCCCAGATAGACTGGAACAGGGCGGTCAGCTTGTCTGTCAGCAGCTCGCCTCCATGCTTGTAGATGTCAGCCTGGATTCCATCCGCTCCTGGTGCTTTTCCTGACGTTGTCAGCTTCAGGGCCTTCTGGGACTCGACCTTGGTGGGAGGGGCAGCTAGCGAGTCACTGACTGGTAGCTGTAGGAGGGCTGCAATTGCCTCGTCTAATACGGACGAGTCCCTGTTCAGGAGGGTGTTGAAGTGCTCTGCCCAGCGGGCAAGGATGTCTTTCTTGTCTGTCAGGAGGGTGGTCTGGTCCAAGGCTAGGACAGGGGTTGATCCTGTGACTCTCGGCCCAAACACAGCTCGGAGACCATCATGGAAGGTCTTCATGTCATGAGCATCAGCAGCGGAATGCAGCTCTTCGGACTTTCTCTCCCACCAGGTGTTCTTCATCTCACGCAGCCTCTTCTGTACAAGTTGCTTGGTTTGCAAGAACTGGTTCTCCTTCCTCTGGCAGTCTTTATCGGAAATGTGATCCTGGTGCCGTATATGCAGTGTGTTCAGGAGCTTGGAGATTCCAGAGTCATTCTCGTCAAACCAGTCTTTGTGGCTCCTCTGTACAAAACCGAGTGTGTCAGCTGCTGCTGTGTACACAGCATCTTTAAAGGTGCTCCATACCTCTTCTACATCAGTCGATGCAGGAACTTCTTGGAGAGCTACTTGGATTTGCTGCTGCAGCACGTCCTTGGTGATAGGGAGGCGGTGGATGTTCAGGTTCCTAGGGGGTTTCTGCCTGGCTGGTTCATCTTGCTGCGTACCAGTCGATGGTCCGACCAACAGACTGCTCCTCTCATGCAGCGTGTAATGGAAACATCACCTCTGTCCGTCTGCTGGACAATCACATAGTCCAGCATGTGCCATTGCTTGGAGCGGGGGTGCATCCATGTGTTCTTGTACTTGTCCGCTTGTTGGAAGAGGATGTTGGTGATGGTCAGTCCATGCTGTGCGCAGAGCGAGAGCAAAAGCAGTCCGTTGGAGTTGCACTTGCCAGTGCCGTGCTGTCCTAGGACTTTTGGCCACGAAGAGAAGTCCACGCCGACACAGGCATTGAAATCCCCAAGGATGATCAGCCTGTCCTTTCTGTCTACCGCTGAAATGGTGTGGCTGAGCTCCTCGTAGAAAGCTTCTTTGATGTCATCAGGGTTGGTCATCGTCGGGGCGAAACGATCCTGGACAGCTTCAGACGCAGGGTCATCAGCCTGTCGTTTATCCCACGTGGAAGGCTGTCAAGCTGTCGTGCAAGTTTGGCTCGTATGGCAAAGCCCACGCCTGAGGTTCTTGGGGTGCCATCTGGCTTCCCAGTGCAGTAGAAGGTGTAGCCCCCTCCATCTTCCTCCAGCTGGGTTTCACCCGCAAACCTGGTTTCGCTCAAGGCTGCTATATCCACCTGGTAGCGATCAAGCATTCTAGCAATGAGCGCTGTGCGTCTTTCTGGTCTGTCGTCTCTGTCTAAGAGGGTGCGAACATTCCAGGCACCCAGAGTCAGGACATGACTCCTGGTTCTTTTCTTCTGTTTTCGACCGCTATTGTTGGATGTCCAAGTAGGTGCGGTTTCCTACTAGGTACTAAGTGAGGCAGGCTTTGTTTGGGGATCCTTTTATCTCCCCTTACCCATGTGGGGAGAGCAGTGCTGTCCCTAAAAAGGGCTGCTCTGACACTGTGGGAGGATACGGGCGCCGCATCTGCCCCAGTCTACGGCGGACGACCATCACCCCGCAGCCGCCTGCGTGTAGAATCGTGACTAGGCACTGCCAGCAGCATCCTCTGCCTGTCCCCGTTACCACTTCTCCATCGCCGCAGGGCTTGGAAAAGATGGGTGTTGAAGGGCTAGCTCGTCGTTCCGACATTAGCCTGGTTGCCTGACCAGCACAGGTGACTTTTTTTTTTAGTGAGGAGGAGTTGTGCAGTCCCTTCCCCACTCTCTCGCCTACCGACGCTCACAGTCCTACAGGTGCAGATACTGCCACGTGTAGGACGGCCTCGGCAGGTGCAGGTTTTTTCTTCGGAGCTCCTTCTCCTAGGGGGACTTCCAGCCAAGGATAAGAGCTCCCCTTGCTCTTTGGTCATCCTCTTCCGCCTTCACAGCCGTTAGGAAAGGTTTCCTCCTCCGCCTGGTCCGT
>NC_134880.1:35306303-35338803 GCF_041734735.1 Babylonia areolata
GAGACAGAGGGAAGGGAGTGGGGGGGGGGGGTTACGGGGGGGGGAGGAGGTAGGAGACAGAGGGAATAGAGTGGGGGAGGGGGTAGGTAGGAGGTAGGAAACAGAGGGGAGTGAGATGGGGTACGGGGGGGGGGGGGAGGGAGGAGGTAGGAGACAGAGGGGAGTGAGATGGGGTACGGGGGGGGGGGGGAGAGAGGAGGTAGGAGACAGAGGGGAGTGAGATGGGGTACGGGGGGGGGGAGAGAGGAGGTAGGAAACAGAGGGGAGTGAGATGGGGTACGGGGGGGGAGAGAGGAGGTAGGAGACAGAGGGGAGTGTGTGTGTGGGGGGGGGGGGGGGGTAGGAGACAGAGGGAAGGGAGTGGGGGGTGGGAGGGGGGGCTACGGTGGGGGGGGGGGGGGGGAGAGAGGAGGTAGGAGACAGAGGGAAGGGAGTGGGAGGGTAGGAGACAGAGGGAAGGGAGTGTGTGTGTGTGTGTGTGGGTTACGGGGGGAGGGGGGGGAGGGAGGAGGTAGGAGACAGACGGAAGGGTGTCAGTGGGTGTTTTGTCAGTGGATGTGGTGTGGTGTCAGTGGGTATGATTTCAGTGGGTATAGTGTCAGTGGATGTGGTGTGGTGTCAGTGGATGTGGTGTGGTGTCAGTGGATGTGGTGTGGTGTCAGTGGGTATGATTTCAGTGGGTATAGTGTCAGTGGATGTGGTGTGGTGTCAGTGGATGTGGTGTGGTGTCAGTGGGTATGATTTCAGTGGGTATAGTGTCAGTGGATGTGGTGTGGTGTCAGTGGATGTGGTGTGGTGTCAGTGGGTATGATTTCAGTGGGTATAGTGTCAGTGGATGTGGTGTGGTGTCAGTGGATGTGGTGTGGTGTCAGTGGGTATGATTTCAGTGGGTATAGTGTCAGTGGATGTGGTGTGGTGTCAGTGGATGTGGTGTGGTGTCAGTGGGTGTGGTGTCAGTGGGTGTGGTGTGGTGTCAGTGGATGTGGTGTGCTGTCAGTGGGTATGATTTCAGTGGGTGTTTTGTCAGTGGATGTGGTGTGGTGTCAGTGGATGTGGTGTGGTGTCAGTGGGTATGATTTCAGTGGGTATAGTGTCAGTGGGTGTGGTGTGGTGTCAGTGGGTGTGGTGTCAGTGGGTGTGGTGTGGTGTCAGTGGGTGTGGTGTGGTTATGGTGTCAGTGGGTGTGGTGTGGTGTGGTGTCAGTGAGTGTGGTGTGCTGTCAGTGGGTATGATTTCAGTGGGTGTGGTGTGGTTATGGTGTCAGTGGGTGTGATGTCAGTGGGTGTGGTGTCTGTGGGTGCGGCGTGGTGTCAGTGGGGGTGGTGTCAGTGGGTGTGGTGTGGGTACGGTGTCAGTGGGTGTGGTGTGGGTATGGTGTAAAAGGGTGTGGTGTGGGTATGGTGTAAGAGGGTGTGGTGTGGGTATGGTGTAAAAGGGTGTGGTGTGGGTATGGTGTCAGTGGGTATGAATCAGTTTGATTTCGAGGAAACCATACTGCCGACATGACGAAAGTAGCTTACAAGACCAAAATATTCAGGGTTTTGTATGTGTGCCCACTAAATAAATAGATAAATAAATGAAAACAACAACAACATCATCATCAACAACAACAACAACAACAACTAGGAACCGATAGTTCACCTTACTGTCATTCACAAAATAAAATCTTTATTTATATATTTGTTTGGTTATTTATTGATAAACTGATGCTTTATTCTACATTACTGTGTAGTTTAAAAAACAACAACAAAAAACAAACAAACACAAAAAACAACAACAAACCAACAACAACAACAACAATAACTAACTCATAATATTAGTATTCTTATCTGCGTATTCATGTATGGTCTCTCTCTCTTCTTTTTTTATGCGATTTGTTTTTGCTTTTTTCACTTATATTAGTACAATTTAATGAGACTGTCAATAATGATAATGGCAATACACAGGTCTAAGCTATTATCTGTGTTCACGTCATTCCTACTGAAAGATGAACTCCCACGCAAGTCTTCTTATAATTTGACAATTATTTCTTATCTTTGTCTTTTGGGGGGCGGGGGGCGATCCCATAAATATACTTGGAGGACAATCGGGTTAATGAAAAAAGAAAAGGAAAAACAACAACAAAAGAACAAAAATAAAAATAAAAAACAAACAAACAAACAACAACAACAGCAACAACAAAAACGTACAAGAGAAAAATGAACGTCATATGAACGTAATTGAGAAAGAAAGACGGAAGAGACAGGGCTGTGACAAACCCACCGATATGATTTGTGGAGTTTTCTAACACCAGAATCGGTGGGTATGAGCGCATGGAGATCGCGGTGTAGTGGCGAAGGCGACCGACATTGGTGTTGGGTGCATGAGCACCGAATGTGTACAAAACAAACGCCATGCAACAGTGACAAGTGTGACAGCACGGACTAATATGCAAAGAGAGTGGATATGAGTGATCAGAAAGATAAATATCTGAAATCTGGAGCTAAGAGATTTTATTCGTCGTCCACTGAAGAAAGCGATACAAGTTTCTGTGAAGTAGCAGACGACCGTAAACAAGAACGGAAGCGCCAGCACGTCATTGACATCAGCGGAGGCGGGGTCAGTGACATGGAGATTCAGTCAATCCTTTCTCGAATCGAAAAACGTCTGACAATCTCGAAAAACAGTTTGATGAACTGACTACAAAAGAGGATTTTATGAAAATGAAAACAGAAATAAAGGACCATACTGTTACCTTCATGGAAAAAAATGAGCAAGTTTGAAAGCAGACTTTTTTTTTTATTTTTTTTTTTTATCTAGAGTATCAAAGAGAGAAAGAAGAAGAGGAGATCCAACACATGAAAACAAAAACGGAAAAACTTAGCAACGTTATGAAGCAGCAGGACAGTAAAATAAGAGAAACAGAGAAAGACCAGAATGATCTCGAGCAATACTCGCGCAGAACACATCTACGGGTTTTCAAAGTTCCCGAGAAAGAGAGGGAGACAACCGAGGATTGTGTGAAAAAGGTTTGCAGTGTGTTCACAGAGGGGGTGGGAGTGGAAGTCAAACCGGCTGACAATGAAGTCGCGCACAGGACTGGCCGACGCAGCGGGGACAAGAACCGTCCGATCCTGGTCAGATTTTTTGACAGGAAAAAGCGAGACCAGCTGCTGTTCAACAGACGCAGACTGAAGGGAAAAGGAACCAGTGTTGGAGAAGATCTAACGGCAGCAAACTATAGACTGCTGAAGAGTGCCATGGAGCACAGTGCAACAATGTCTGCCTGGACTTCCGCTGGCAGAATCCTGGCCAAAGTGAAAAACGGGGCCATTATCAGACTAACTATACATACCGACCTGGACGAGGCCTTTAAACGCGCAATGTCACCAATAACATCAGTGAGCAGGAGACTTAAATAGCGAATTCACTGCTGTGAATGGACTGTTTCACTGTTGTGAATGAACTGTTTCACTGTTGTGGATGGACTCTTTCACTGTTGTGCATGGATTCTTTCTCTGTTTGGATGGACTGTTTCATCGATACAGATGGATTTTCACTGTTGTGAATGGACTGTTTTACTGTTGTGGTGGATTTTCATAGAAGTGGTGGACAGTTTCACTGATAATGATGAGGAAGGTCTGTTTCACTGATGTGCATGGACTATTTCTCTGTTCTGGATGGACAGTTTCACTGATGTAGATGGAGCTACACTGAAATGTATGGACAGTTTCACATTGTGGATGGATTGTTTAACTGATGTGGAAGGACTGTTTCACTTGTGAATAGACTGTTTCACTGATGAAAGTGTGGAAGGACTGTTCCACTTATGTGGATAGTTTATTGTCACTGACAATGATGTGGAAGGACTGTTTCAATTATGTGGATGGTTTATTTCACTGATAATAATGTGGAGGGACTGTCTCACAAACATGGATGGTTTCATTGATAATGATGTGGAGGGACTGTTTCACTAATGTGGATGGTTTATTTCACTGATAATAATATGGAGGGACTGTTTCACAAACGTGGATGGTTTATTTCACTGCTAATGATGTGGAGGGACTGTTTCACTAATGTGGATGGTTTATTTCACTGATAATGATGTGGAGGGACTGTTTCACTAATGTGGATAGTTTATTTCACAGACAATGATGTGGAGGGACTGTTTCACTAATGTGGATAGTTTATTTCACAGACAATGATGTGGAGGGACTGTTTCACTAATGTGGATAGTTTATTTCACAGACAATGATGTGGAGGGACTGTTTCACTGATGTGGATAGTTTATTTCACTGATTGTGATGTGGAGGGACTGTTTCACTAATGTGGATATGTTATTTCACTGATAGTGATGTGGAGGGACTGTTTTCACTAACGAGGATAGTTTATCGTCAATGATTATGATTTGGAGGGACTTTTTCACTTATGTGGATAGTTTATTTCACTGATAATGATGTGGAGGGACTGTTTCACCATATTGTTCTTTGATATGCATTCACATTTAAAGTCGGTTTATGTCAGGTACATATACTTATGAAATTTCTGTTTTTAAATACACAAATTTGCAGAAAAGCATTTTTAACTTTCTTGCTTTCCAAATTATGGATCTGAATGGGGTGTGAGATCATTTGACACTGATATTAGATTTCACACACACATGCACACATACACACACATGCATACTAATGCTTACAAGTTACATGAAACAAAATTTTAGCATATCATGTTCTTATGTATTGATGTTTGTGAATAATGACTATTGTCAAAAGCGATTAAAAAAATTATTTATTTATCTATTTTTGATTAATTTTTTTTCTCTCCAAATTTTGCACACCTGCATAGTTTCAAAATAAAACTGACAAAGTAAATAAACAATCTCTACTATACATGTGGGCTTCTGCAGATTGTTGAATACTTACACTCCTATTTCTGATTAGTCTCATTGCTTATGAGGCAATGTCTGAGAAATCAAGTAACATGTCATGGTTTTGATAAACACACACGCACAGACACACACAGACACACACACACACACACACGCGCGCGCGCGCGCGCATGCGCATGCACGCATGCACTAACACACACACGAACACACAAATACCAGTAAACAAAACTTACCCACGGGTGAGAAATATTAAACCAACTGTCTTATTTCATTATATTTCTGTAAAATTACTTTGTATTTTTATAACATCTTTATAGTGTTATATTGATGTGCGGATACTTTTGAAATAGGTAAAATTAGGGAAGGGTCACCTTTGAAGCAAGTGTTTGGACAA
This sequence comes from Babylonia areolata, assembly GCF_041734735.1. Classification (NCBI taxonomy): domain Eukaryota; kingdom Metazoa; phylum Mollusca; class Gastropoda; order Neogastropoda; family Buccinidae; genus Babylonia; species Babylonia areolata. The sequence goes on from NC_134880.1 coordinate 35,311,565, forward strand.
TGTAAAATGTGAAATGACACTGGCATTATGGTTGAAACACATTGTATGTATATATTTATTACCTGTTAGTCTATTATCTACCTTTATTTATCTATTATTATTATCATGACTACTATTGTAACTATCTACTCCATCAAATGATTTATTATCATTTTTATTTTAATTATAACTTTTATTATTATCATTTACTGTTATTATTATTATTATTATTTGTTTTTTGTTCTGTTTTTAAACTATTATTATTATTATTATTATTATTATGCTTTTCTTTTGTTTTGTGTGCTTGTGCGCGCTCCCAACCCCACAATACACTCACAGCCGACACCATCATGTTCACTTATGTGAACACACGCTTGAGGATAATGCTGAAATAACTTGTCACACACCCTTTTCTTCTATTGTTTCCATGCGCTGGGAACCCAGCGAAGCTCACCAACATTACAATGTGTTATTTTTTAAAGTTTGTCATATGTTTTGTTTGTTTAATCCATATCGCACAGTATGCTATTTGTTTTGATTGTCTGAATGATACTGTACACTTTGAATTTGATGATGAACATGACATGTCAGTAAAGTGTAAAATAAGGGTAGGGAACATTAGTTGTTTTCAAAAAGTCCAAATAAAAAATGGCTAGCCTTACCATATCTTCCCTTAAATGTCAGGGTTTGGGGAGTTATCCAAAAAGAAAGGATGTCTTTCAGTATTTAGGACAAAAGAAATATTCAGTGTATTTCCTTCAGAATATCCATTTCACAAAGAAATTAGAGCGTCTGATTCGAACCGAATGGGGTTATGATTGTGTGTTTTCTTCTAGCAATAGTAGATCAAGGGGTGTGGCAGTTTTATTTAACAATAATTTTGACTTTAAAATAGAAACAATAATTAGGGACATGGGGGGAAATTATATCATTCTGGTGTTAAACACTGCTGGACATCAGATAGTATTAGCTAATATCTATGGCCCAAACAGGGATGAACCAGAGTTTTTCAAAGAAATCCAAGCAAAAATTGAGGAATTGAGTATTCCAAATATCATTATTGCAGGTGGTTGGAACCTAGTAATGAATCCTAATCTTGACTACTATAACTATAAGCATATAAATAATGTAAAAGCAAGAGATGTAGTTTTTGAAATGACCTCCACATTAGAGCTAACTGACATATGGAGAGAACTGAATCCTGAAGTTTTAAGATATAGTTGGAGAAGAACCAACCCTTTTCAACAGAGTCGTCTTGACTTCCTTTTAGTTTCTGAATCCTTAATCACTAATGTAAAGAATGCAGACATTATATTTGGTTATCGAAGTGATCACTCTCTAATATGTATAGAAATAGTATTCAAAGTTGAAGAAAGAAGCAGAAGCCTTTGGAAATTTAATTCATCTTTACCCAAAGACCATGGATATGCAAAATTGATTAACGACACTATTGAAGAAATAAAACAACAGTATGCAGTGCTTCCTTATGTGAGAGAAAATCTCAAACAAATAAGCAATGACCAGATACAGTTTGTGATTTCGGACCAGTTGTTCTTGGATACACTTCTAATGGAAATTAGAGCAAAATCCATTTCATACAGTATAAAGAAAAAAAGAGAATTAAGACAAACTGAACAACACTTAGAGGAGGAAATACAAGCATTAGAAAGAAAACCACCCATTGCTGAACTTGACACACTTCTCATAACAGAACGTAAGACACAACTAACAGAAATTAGAAAATCAAAAATGGAAGGCATAATCTTAAGATCAAAAGCAAGATGGGCATCTCAGGAGGAGAAAATAAACAAATACTTCTGTACATTAGAGAAAAGACATTTTGTTAGCAAACAAATGTTAAAATTAGTATCAGATGATGGCAAACTGTTAACTGAATGTGATGAAATGCTAGAGGAAACAAAGACATTCTTCAGTCATTTATATAAAGAAATAAAATCACAAAACATAGAGCTTAGTAATTACGTAACAAATTTACCCAAATTAAGCAAAGTTGAATCCGACAAACTGGAAGGATTAATAACAAGAGAAGAAACATCAGAAGTGTTAAAAAATATGCAGAATGACAAAAGCCCCGGTACAGATGGGATGACAGTAAACTTTAAAAAAAAAAAAGAAAAAGAAAAAGGGGAAACAGATAGGGGACTTTGTGGTTCGGTCTATAAATGAAGGGTTTATTAAAGGTGAAATGTCAATCACACACAGAGAAGGATTGATAATCTGTATACCCAAGGGAGATAAACCAAGGGAATGCCTTAAAAACTGGAGACCTATCTCACTACTGAATATCATATATATAATCAGTTCAGCTTGCACAGCAAACAGAATGAAAACAGTGTTACCAAAACTAATTCATGAAGATCAGACTGGGTTTATTTCAGGGAGGTATATTGGAGATAACATTCGATCATTATATGACATGATACACCACTTAGATATAAAACAACTACCTGTGTTATTGGTTTCAATTGATTTTGAGAAAGCCTTCGACTCCGTAAACTGGGATTACATGGGAAATGTTCTTGAAACATTTGGTTTTGGAAATGATATCAGAAAATGGATATACACTTTTTATAAAAATATTAAAGCTCGTGTAATTGTTAATAGAAAGATGTCACAGACTTTAACTATAAACAGAGGGTGTCGTCAGGGTGACGATATATCACCATATATATTTATCTTTTGATCTTGTGTGTAGAAATATTAACTTGTAAAATTAGAGAAGACAAAGAAATTAAAGGAATACAGATATCAGACACGGAATTTAAAATAAGTCAGTTTGCTGATGACACAACATTTACATTGGAAGGAGACAGAAAGTCTTATGAAAAATTGTTTGATGTATTAGGAGAGTTTGAGGAACTTTCAGGACTTAAGTTAAATGTTGAAAAAACTGTTAATGTTTGGTTAGGTAAAAAGAAAAACTCAAATACAATATACTTAGAGAACCAACGTATGGAATGGAACCTCCCTAAATTTAAAATCCTTGGTATCTGGCTTTCAAATGATCTATCTAATCTGACGGAAATCAACATGGCAGATAAATTTGTTGAAGTAAAAACATTATTTAATATTTGGTCGAAAAGAATATCAACACCTCTGGGCAGGGTAGCTGTGCTCGAATCACTTATTTTGTCCAAACTGGTTTATCTATGGATATTGTTACCAAACCCACCTGACAGTGATCTAAAACAGCTACAAGACATGTGTTTTTAATTTGTATGGGAAAAAAACCCCAGACAAAATAAAACGAGTGTATACAGTGCATGATGTAGAAAGTGGGGGAATTGGAGTACCTAACATACAGGCTTTTGTACAAGCATTGAAACTATCCTGGCTACGAAAAATGCTCACTGCATGTTTTAAATGGAAGAAAATACTACAGAATATACATCCTGAAATAGATAGAATAAAAAACTATGGCTTTAAAGATTTCTAAACAAAGGTAATAAGTTTTGGAGAGATGTATATGATGCTTATGATAGATTTTGTATTCAAATAGAATTGAATAAGAATGCAGAAATAGTAGCAGAACCTATTTTTTACAATAACAAGTTCAAAATCAACATTAACTATTTTCACTGTAAAGCATGGACAGATGAAGATATACTTTTTATTACTGATGTTCTAAATGAAAGAGGCCAATTCTTAAATTATGAAGAATTCTCAAGGAAGTATGGAATAAAAGTAAATTTCTTGAACTTCATAAGCTGTACACAAGCAATTAAAGAATATGCAAGAAAAAGGAACATAAAAATTGAAAATAGCAAGAAGAACAAAGATAGCAAAGCATTACAAATATTATGTGGAATAAGCAAAGGAATAAAACCATACTATGAAATACTATTGCAAAAGATAGAAATATTTGACATAAACGCCTTTATGAAATGGGAAAATAAGCTAAATACACTTCTTCTTCTTCTGTGTTCGTGGGCTTCAACTCCCACGTCACTCGTATATACGCGAGTGGGCTTTTTACGTGTATGACCGTTTTTACCCCGCCATGTAGGCAGCCATACTCCGTTTTCGGGGGTGTGCATGCTGGGTATGTTCTTGTTTCCATAAGCCACCGAACGCTGACATGGATTACAGGATCTTTAACGTGCGTATTTGATCTTATGCTTGCGCATACACACGAAGGGGGTTCAGGCACTGGCAGGTCTGCACATATGTTGACCTGGGAGATCGTAAAAATCTCCACCCTTTACCCACCAGGCGCCGTCACCGTGATTCGAACCCGAGACCCTCAGATCGAAAGTCCAACGCTTTAACCATTCGGCTATGGCGCCCGTCAACTAAATACACAAATTGATTGGGAGATTGTATTAAAAAAAAAAAAAGATAAAGAAAATTAAGGAAATAAAGTTTAAATGGTTTCAGATCAAAGTATGCCATAGAATCCTGGTGTTAAATAATATCCTAAAAGTAATGGGTGTGACTGATAATGACAACTGTAATTTTTGTGACACCGAAAAAGATTAAATACAGCATAATTTATGGTTTTGCCCAGTTATACAAACTTTCTGGCTTCAGTTTGAAAATAAACTTAAAGAAAAATGTGAAAACTGTGAAAGATTGTCCCTCAATTTTGAACTTACTTTGTTTGGCACTGATGAAAAAACTAAAACAGATGATGTTTCTGATGTGATAGTTGTATGGGCAAAATTATTTATATACAAGTGTAGAATTACTAAGGTTAAACCAGGTTTATTTGCATTCATTGCTGAACTCAAACACAATTACTCAACAGAAAAACAAATACACCTAATGGAAAGGAATTACCAGGATTTCTCTATTAAATGGCTACCTTATTTAGATTTAGTGATGGAACATGAATTCTAATCAGGAGTGGAAACATTATATTGACCAATCCTGTATTGACTGGTTTGTTGTGACTCGTATGTTCCCTGTGATCCATGAGATTTGACTGTTAATGTGTGCTGTGAGCTGAGATTGGAAATGTTATGTTCTGGGATCTATGTCGGCTTTATTTTAAAAAAATTGTTTTTATATTATTATTATCATTTTCTTTTATTGTTGTTGTCTGTGTATGTGTTTGCTTGTTGTTTGTTTGTTTTCTCTATTCTTCATCCATTCTTTCTTGCTAGTTCGTCAGTTATTTGTTAACTAAAAAACACCCTTGCAAACGGTCACCATATTATACATGTCTATGTATATTATATGTGTATATGTATATATATATATATATATATATATATATATATATATATATATATATATATATATATATATATATGTGTGTGTGTGTGTGTGTGTGTGTGTGTGTGTGTGTGTGTACTACCTCCATTGCTAAAGGTGGTGTGAATTGCAATTTTGCTTTATTGGTGTGGAATTTCATGTGAAATAATAATGGAGACAATGTTGAAAAGAAAATATAACCTTCTAAGCAAGGGAAAGAAAAAAAAAGAAAAGAAAAAAATAAAGAAAGAAAGAACATTAGAATCCACAAGCAGAGCGTTGTATGAAGATGAAGAAGAGAACAGATCAAAAAAGAAAAGAAAAAGGGGGCAGAAAAATTAGAAGGCTGGTATAGAATATCTGGCGCCTACCTCTAAATAAAGAAAGAAAAAAAGACCAAAAGAATGAATGAAGAAAGAAATAAAGAAAGAAAGAAATGAAACGGAAAAAAAACCCAACTAAAAGCGAAGGTTCGCACATTTTGTCAAAGAGGGAGTGGGAAAGGGGAGATTGAAAGGGGGTGAGGACTGAGGGTGGGGGGGACACAGACCAACAGACAGACAGACAGACAGATCAACAGACATACAGACAGAAAAGACAGAGAAGCAGACAGACAGACAGACCAACAGACATAGAGACAGAAAAGACAGACAGATAAAGAAGACAGAGAAGCAGGCAGACAGACAGGCAGACAGAGAGACAGACAGATAAAGAAGGCAGAGAAACATGCAGACAGACAGGCAGACAGAGAGATAGACAAAGAAAACAAACAGAAGGACACAGGACCTAAAAGAAAAAAGCCTATGCTCATGTCTTTGTGACTTGGACTCGGAAAGAAAGCCAATTTGATCGTGTTTGTCTTTAAACCCACTGAGGGAATTATGGACACTAACACAGTTTGTGTGTGAGGGTGGGGGGTGGGGGGTGGGGGGAGTGCGGTGTGTGTGTGTGTGTGTGTGTGTGTGTGTGTGTGTGTGTGTGTGTGTGTGTTTCTGTATGTCTGTCTGTCTGTCTGTCTGTCTGTCTGTATCTGTTCTTCTGGAGAATCTGTCCTCCTTGGTCGCTCTTGACCAAACCACATTCCAGAACCACAGTGAGAACGGAGCTGAAGAGACGGTCGGTTTGAACGTATGCAGCGTAAAACCCGCTGTAAAATCTGATCAGCAGGTCTGTATCGATCTACACAGCAGCTGACATGATTAATTCCGCAATCCCACACATGAGCAAACAGTCATAATTAATTGACAACGGACCATGGCGGCATCTCTCTCTGTCTGTCTGTCTTTTCCTCGTACGCATGGACAGACACATGCACGCACGCATGCCCTCAATCACACTCGCGCACAAGCGCGCGCACACACATCATCATCATCATCGTTGTCATTATCATCATCAACATCATCATCATCATCACCATCATCAACCATGGTCACCATGATCATGATCATCAGCATGATCATCATCGTCATTACCATCATCATCATCACCATAATTATCTTCATCATCATCGTTAACACTGGTGAACACTGGTTCCTGCAAAGGCGCTTCTTGAATGGACAGTACGAACAGAAAACTTGTGATGATGTTCAGTGATGCCAGGGAGAAGGGGAGGGGGAGGGGGAGGGGGGCGATGTAGAAATGACTTATGGTGCACCAAAAATACCAGTCCATCAGTATCTCAGAACTACTGGCGTTAGGATTTTGATGGATGTGAAAGTAATGAGACCAACACACGACTGTTCGTCAGCTACGATCATGTTTACTGCTGTGCTGTGCTGTGATTGCTGTGCTGTGTTGTGCTGTGCTGTGCTGTGCGTTGAGTTGCGTGATATTCAATAACTATCATCCTGATACCTGGTCAGCAATCCCATCCTCAATGTTCACACTTTGGGAAGGCAGCACAAGCACATTTCTCACAATTCTCGAAATCACACAACGCAACAACATATGTTCCTATACCTATTTACTTCTTCTTCCTCTCTTTTATTATCGCACCTGCTTGTATAATATTTAATGCTATAGAAAGACCAGTTTGGAATCTAAAAATATAATGATGAAATAAAATGAAATGAAATAAAACTTACGCGAGGGCATCGTCAAGGCTGTTAAATATCCAAAACATTCTGGAGAGAGGGAGAGAGAAGACAGAGAGAGAGAGAGAGAGAGAGAGAGAGAGAGACAGAGACAGAGAGAGAGAGACAGAGAGAGACAGAGAGAGACAGGGAGACAGAGAAACTTGAAACTTGAAATGTTTTATTGTCATTGCCTGCAAAGGTCTTTTGACAAGGGGGTAAAATTTTCACATCAACAGATTACAATAATCTTTATGATGTAAATTTTTAACATTCCAGTCAAACAAAGATTGGTAACACTGACACCATAATTATATATGTACACTGTATCACTTCAACTAAAATACTGAGAGAGAGAGAGAGAGAGAGAGAGAGAGAGAGAGAGAGAGAGAGAGAGAGAGAGAGAGAGAAGAAGAAGAAAATTCGACCATCCTCTCACATACATAATTTCATGTACTCCTTACTTTCATTCCAGAACATATCAGCATTCAGTCAACTATGGTTAACTACCTTATTGTACATTATTTTACCCGTGGATAACAAGTCCTTGTCTTGTTTTTTGCGCTTCTGCAATAAATTTTGCAATCGATCTAATTATAATTTCATCCTCAGATGATAAAACGGAAACAATGTTGTGCATTTCGGCTATACCTACTTAAAAAAAAATTTACATTTCTTTCTCAACTCATCATAAGCTTTACACTCAAACAAAAAGTGTTTCTCATCTTCAATTTGTGAGCCACATGATGGGCATGGTAATTCTACGGAAGTCCCAGGTTCAAATCATTTCTTATTTGCGTTAAAACCAAGTGTCCTCAATCGAAATCTTGCATAACTTATTCTGTGCCATTTATCTGTAATGATACTTAGAAATTTTTCAGGTTGAAATACGTTTTTAAATGAGAAAAAAACAACTATATTTTTCTTTTGTTTCCATATCGGAGTGCCAGTTTTGTTGAAAAGAACAAATAAGTCTGTCTTTAAATTCTGATATAAATTGCTGCTCGTTTCCTACTCCCTGTGATAACTACACAATTCCAAAACCATGTTCTGATAAAACTTTCTTTACTCTGTACGCCCAATTCTCTTTCCCTAAATCCATTTGAACATACATCATATCATAGGCCTGTCTGCATATGCGTGTTTGTGGAAGTTTCAACAGTTTCAACCAGTATTTAATACACTTTACAAAAACAATTATATACAAAGGGTACCTTCCTGTTTCTCCGTATAACACTGTATTAGACGAATGTATTGGTACATTTAAGAAGCGTTTAATTGCATATGTATGCACTTTCTCAATCTGCTTATTTACACTTAGTCCCCAAATTTCTGCTCCATATGTAAGTAAAGGCTCAATCTGTGAATCTAATAATTTCCAAAATAAACAGCAATCGAAAGAGTTGAGCTTTCGTAACGTATTCAAAATTTCGATTACACCCTTTTTCCCCTTACTACAAGATTCTTCCCATGCATAATTCAGACTTAATTTAGTTGAGAATATCATTCCTAAGTATTTGTATGAATTCACCACTCCATTCACCATGCCATTGTACAATGTGGATGTCGTTATACACAAAAGCTTTTCTATTTACGGATCTTATTACTGACCAAAATGTCTTAGAGTCACTGACTGAATCTTTTAGTTTTTTTAATCTGTTATTTTCAAATTCTCGTTCTTTTGTTTTTCTTAGTTTAACATATTCTTTTCTTGATGCAGCATACTCTTGTCTTTTCTCTGGCTTATCCTTTTCTGTTTTAGATCTCTGAAATATTTTCAACAACCTTTTAATTTCCTTTTTCTTTCGTACACATTCATCACCAAACCAGTCATTCACATTTTTCCTTCCATGCTCCACTCGTCGAACCATACATGCAGCAGCTCCATACAATGTAGTGACAAATTGGTTTAAACTACCTTTCATGTTAGCATATAATAATTGAAAAGTCTTCTGCAAACTGTCATGAAACTCATTACTATCAAGTTCGTTTTTATAAATGTTAGCATTCTCATCTGACCATACATTTTTTTCTTCACACTCTTTCTTTGTGTTTGTAACACCAAAGTTACAATGGGCCCTTTTCCATGTTACCTCAACTGGCAAATGTCATGAATCCACACAATCACCAACATGCAAATCAAAACAAAATAACAAATCACTAGGAATAAGAAAATAATCAATCACACTACATCCATTAGGTGACACAAACGTATATTCACCATCTTTGTCACCCTTACAGAAACCATTCAAAATAATCAAATCAAGTATGAAACACAAGTCCAACAATGTTTTACCAAAATTATTAACCGTTTCGTCTTTTGAACAACGTGCACAATTATCTTCATCCATACTGTTACATTTCACATCACCAATATAGTTTGACATTTCTTCAGGTTCAGCTTGTTTATGACCTGTTCTGGCATTCAAATCACCGAATATCATAATATATACATCATCTTTTTCAAACTGATTCAACAGTGATTCTTCCAATATCAATACACCATCCTTAATCATTTTATCATTGTATGCAGGACCTCCTTCAGGTACAACATAACAAGCAACAATAACAATATCTTTATCTAAACAAAATACAGTTTTGTCCACTTTAATAGCTAAAGCATTATCACATTCCAACTTTATTTCTTTCACACTCTCTGTCAGACTCTTTCTCACCAGCATTAACACTCCTCCTGAACGTCTACCCTGCAAAGATAACTTTTTTGCTGGTGCATAAAACTTAACGTAATCGATAAACACATTACTGAAATCAAATGAAGGATCAAGAAAACATTCAGTGAGCCAAACAAAATCGAATTTATTTACATAGTTCATAAAAGAAACATCCTTTAATTTACTATACAAGTTTTCTACATTATAGTTCAAGAACTTCCACTGATTTAGATGGTAGGGCCTGTCCTATGGCATCCTCGTCACGCTCGAGCGCAGGTGCCTGTCACTGCCACTGCCACCTCTCCCTCTGCCGCGAGTCGAACCAACGGGAGACTTGCGTGGCTGGTTCCCCAGGTAAGCGGGCATCCCCATCTGCCTGCCTGACATGGCCTCCACGTGTTGCACGTGTGTCACTGCCACTGTGACACTCAGCGCCCGGGAAACCCCCGCTGCCTCTGGCTGACCCGCGTCGTTCACCCGCTGAACTGGTTCCGACGTCACGAGGGAAGTCCCGTGTCCACTCTCACCGCTGCCGTCACGCTGCCGTCACGCTGCCGCTGGTCCTGGGTTGCACGTGTGCGAGAAGGTGAAGAGGAGGGAGGGGGTGTGCTCACACTGTCCTTTCCGTTCTGCGTGAAGGTGTTAGCTGATGACGTCATCACCTCCTCACTGACAAGGCGAAGGTAAATCCTCCCGTTGATTGGCCGAGACTGACACGCCCACTTCGTTCCCGACTGGAACACAGTGCACTGGAGCTCTAGCACCTTGAAGAACACCACCTCCACCCCCAACAACCTGCGCATATGATCGCTGATCAAAGACCCTGGGTTCTACTACCAGCTGACCTTTGCGGAAATATGCCCTTTTGCCTTCACTCCTTGCCCTGCCAACGATCTGTGCTTGTGCTTTTGTCATGTCATTGGCCACCCTCGCCCCTCTTTCCTGCAGTCTTTGTCGCATGTCTCTGTTTGTAAGGATTGTCATCTTGTCTCTCCATCTCTTAAATCGTACGATCATGGGTCGTGCCTGTCCTTGTCGTGCTTGTCCTGTTCGGTGTGCCCGTGTAATGTCGTCAGTCGTCCAAGGTTTCGGTCCGTCAATGCTGTTCAGTATGTCAACTACGGTACTGGCACACGTATCAAAAGTTTCGTTTGGTCCTGCATGGGGAATCCCATAAAATCTCAAGTTGTCTCTGCGCGAGAAGTCTTCTAATTTGTCCTTGTCCAGTTTTAATTGTTCGACTTCATGTCTCAGTTCATGAATCGTATTTGAAATTTGTTGTGATTCTTCTTTTCCGTCATTTGATTCTGTAAACAGTTGTTGAATATCTGCTGTCATGTCCGTCACTGCATCTGTCAGGTAACTCTGATCTCTCTCCAGTCTGTCACATCGTCTGTTTATTTCTTGGCATTGTTGTTTTACTTGTCCAAGATCCTCCTTTATTTCTCCAAGATCACTTCTTATCAGTAGTGTCTGTTCATTGAACCGCTGTTGCAGGGCTTGCATCAGTTTATCATTTCGTCACCTGCAGTCTCTGTGTTCGTCACTTTGTCAGATTCAACTTTGGGGTCTGTCTGTCCGTCAGTGTTGGGGCCAGGGTTTGTTTCCACATTGCCGCTGAGCAACAACCTTCGCAGTGACAACACGGCGTGCAGGACACAGCAAGCAGAAAGAAGCACTGGCACGTGCAGAGCGAGATGACACACACTGCCACTGACAAACACACCCTCCTCTACACTCGAAATGGTTCCACTCACACCCCCGTGCCTCATAAGACATGCATTGCCAAAAGATTCGAATGCCCGAACATTGCAACAAAAACTGCAAAGCAATGCAGTGGCAGTGCAAAAGAAAACAAAACCGACGAAAACATCAGTCGATGAGAAACATGCTGCACTGTTTGTGTCATCGCTCACCTGCTCACTTTGACGTGACCTCTTTCCTTGCAAACATGACCCAGATTGCACTCGACCACAAAAAAACACCGATAGCTGCCCTCCAAGTCACTAAGTCGACCATGTTTCAACTCTACTATCTCCGATCCTTTACTGACACTCTGCTCACAATACTTCCTTGCAACAGTCCAGCACAACTCCACACTCCACAAAAAAAACTCCCGCACAGATTCACAGAGCTGCTGCCTGGCCGCCATTACCCGTTGTCCCCCAGACAGACAGAGAGAGACAAAGACAGACAGAGAGAGACAGAGAGAGAGTAACGTACAAACCAGCTTTCTGTGACAGGCTAATAAATGACGAGAACAGCAGGGAAGGACTTGTCAAGGTTCTGGTGAATATACCGTCCTGTACTGAAACAAATAAAATCATGAATTATTAAGAACTGCCATTCCCCTGAACGATGCTCAGAAACAGACAGACACACACAGGCACACAGACAGAAACAGGCACACACACACACACACACACACACACACACACACACACACACACGATAATAGCGTGAGAGGATAAAATGAAAAAAATAGAGGACACAAATCCATTAAACAATTATATCTCCAGAGGTGGCTCAAAGGACGCTGAAATCTTTATTTCTTAGCAAGCACGCTGAAATTGCACGTGTGTGTGTGTGTGTGTGTGTGTGTGTGTGTGTGTGTGACTCTCCCCTCTCCGCCCCTCCAGTCTGTTTCTCTCACTGCTTTTGCCTCTGTCTCTTAATCTGCCTCTGTCTCTGACTCTGTCATGTCTCTTTCTCTCTCTGTTACTTCTCTCTCTCTCTCTCCCTCACTCTCTCTACCCCGCCCCCCTCTCTCTGTCTCTCTGTCTCTCTGCCCATGTCGTTCAATCTCTGTCTCTATCCTCCTGTCTCCGTAACGCAGTCTCTGCATTCTCCCTTCCTTTCTCTTTGTCTGTCTTTGTCTGTCTCTCCATTCTTCGCTCTCTCTCTCTCTCTCTCTCTCTCTCTCTCTCTCTCGTGTGTGTGTGTGTGTGTGTGTGTGTGTGTGTGTGTGTGTGTGTGTGTGTGGCTCAGGTGGCGCGGTCAGTGCTGTAATCAGGGGAAGTGGGTGGACCCAGGTGGAGAGAGCGTCCCCAGAGGACGGACCTTGTGTCTTTACACAGACATCACACACACACCGCCACCACCTCCTGCCTCGTGTCTCCCCTTTACCTCCCTTTGTCTCCCTGTCCTCTTCTTTGTCTCAGCCTGCCCCCTCCCTCCCCCCACCCCCACACCGCAACCCCCCCCTCTTGCCGCACCCACTTCCTCCCTGCAGCACTCCTCTGCTTTTCTTGTCGTCTGTTCCGGGGAGGGGAGGGGGGGGGGGGGGGGGGGGGGGGGGGGGCTAGGAGAAGGGGGGTTGTTTTGGTGGTGTTTTTTTTTTTTTTTTTTTTTTTTCGTTCACTCTGGTTAGTAGTTCCTGTGGGGGGTGCTCTGAACTTAACCCTCCCCTCCCTCTGTTTCCTTTCCTGTCTTAGCTGTTCGTCCAGTTCTCACAACGCCAGCACACTGCTTTTCTTTGGGGTCTTTTTTTTTTTTTTTTTGGTCAGTCCTTGTCAGTAGTTCCCGTGAGGGTGTTCTGAATTGTCTCCTTGTCAGTAGTCACGTGGAGGTGTTCTGAATTGTCTCCTTGTCAGTAGTCACGTGGAGGTGTTCTGAATTGTCTCCTTGTCAGTAGTTCCCGTGGAGGTGTTCTGAATTGTCTCCTTGTCAGTAGTTCCCGTGGAGGTGTTCTGAATTGTCTCCTTGTCAGTAGTTCCCGTGAGGGGTGTTCTGAATTGTCTCCTGGTTAGTAGTTCCCGTGGAGGTGTTCTGAATTGTCTCCTGGTTAGTAGTTCCCGTGGAGGTGTTCTGAATTGTCTCCTTGTTAGTAGTTCCCGTGAGGGGTGTTCTGAATTGTCTCCTGGTTAGTAGTTCCCGTGGAGGTGTTCTGAATTGTCTCCTGGTTAGTAGTTCCCGTGGAGGTGTTCTGAATTGTCTCCTTGTCAGTAGTTCCCGTGAGGGTGTTCTGAATTGTCTCCTGGTTAGTAGTTCCCGTGGAGGTGTTCTGAATTGTCTCCTTGTCAGTAGTTCCCGTGAGGATGTTCTGAATTGTCTCCTGGTTAGTAGTTCCCGTGAGGGGTGTTCTGAATTGTATCCTTGGCAGTAGTTCCCGTGAGGGTGTTCTGAATTGTCTCCTGGTTAGTAGTTCCCGTGAGGGGTGTTCTGAATTGTATCCTTGGCAGTAGTTCCCGTGAGGGTGTTCTGAATTGTCTCCCGGTTAGTTGTTCCCGTGAGGAGTGTTCTGAATTGTCTCCTGGTTAGTAGTTCCCGTGGAGGTGTTCTGAATTGTCTTCTTGTTAGTAGTTCCCGTGAGGGGTTTTCTGAATTGTATCCTTGGCAGTAGTTCCCGTGAGGGTATTCTGAATTGTCTCCCGGTTAGTTGTTCCCGTGGGGGGTGTTCTGAATTGTCTCCCGGTTAGTAGTTCCCGTGAGGAGTGTTCTGAATTGTCTCCCGGTTAGTAGTTCCCGTGAGGGGTGTTCTGAATTGTCTCCCGGTTAGTAGTTCCCGTGGGGTTGTTCTGAATTGTCTCCTGGTTACTAGTTCCCGTGGGGGTGTTCTGAATTGTCTCCTGATTACTAGTTCCCGTAGGGGTGTTCTGAATTGTCTCCTGGTTAGTAGTTCCCGTGGGGCGTGTTCTGAATTGTCTCCTGGTTAGTAGTTCCCGTGGGGGTGCTCTGAATTGTCTCCTTGTTAGTAGTTCCCGTGGGGGTGTTATAGATTGTCTCCTTCTGAAAGGAGTTGTTAGCAGGGGGCGTGGGACTGAGAACAACACACGTCAAAGAATCGTTCAGACAGCTCAATCTGTGTGATTGCTCTCTCTGTTTGTTGTCCCAGACACTGTGGATAAGAATTCATTGCCCATGCCAAATTAATGGATGTAAACACTGAACAGACCTGTAATGATTTTTAAGTTAAACTTTCACATTCTGGAGAAGAATCCTAACGCCAGCAAAATTCAGATGCATGGACTGGTATTCTTCTTTCCACATCTTCATTCATCTCTACATCCTCCTCCTCCTCTCTCTCTCTCGCTCTCTCTCTCTTTCTCTCTCTACCATCACACAACACTACCAACAACAATGTCAACATTAATTTTGTGTTGGTCCTTTCCATACTGTTAACCATGGAGCTGAAAACAGCAGACATTTGAGCTAGCAATGAGAACAGATGGATTACTGTGGTGGTCAGAAGGGGAACTCACTGGCATGGTTAGTGAATGAAACCAACGTCACACGATGGTTGTCGATCATCATCAGTCGACTGGGGGCTCTGTCATCAGTACACTGACATGGTGTGGAATAGGCTCTGTCATCAGTACACTGACAGCATGTGGAATAGGCTCGGTCATCAGCACACTGACAGGTTGTGGAATAGGCTCTGTCATCAGCACACTGACATGGTGTGGAATAGGCTCTGTCATCAGCATACTGACAGGGTGTGGAATAGGCTCTGTCATCAGCACACTGACAGGTTGTGGAATAGGCTCTGTCATCAGCACACTGACATGGTGTGGAATAGGCTCTGTCATCAGCATACTGACAGGGTGTGGAATAGGCTCTGTCATCAGCACACTGACAGCATGTGGAATAGGCTCTGTCATCAGTACACTGACAGCATGCGGAATAGGCTCTGTCATCAGCACACTGACAGGTTGTGGAATAGGTTCTGTCATCAGTACAATGATAGGGTGTGGAATAGGCTCTGTCATCAGCACACTGATAGAGTGTGGAATAGGCTCTTTCATCAGCACACTGACAGGGTGTGGAATAGGCTCTGTCATCAGCACACTGACAGGTTGTGGAATAGGTTCTGTCATCAGTACACTGATAGGTTGTGGAATAGGCTCTGTCATCAGTACACTGATAGGGTGTGGAATAGGCTGTCATCAGTACACTGACAGGGTGTGGAATAGGCTATGTCATCAGTACACTGATAGGGTGTGGAATAGGTTCTGTCATCAGTACACTGATAGGGTGTGGAATAGGCTCTGTCATCAGTACACTGATAGGGTGTGGAATAGGCTCTGTCATCAGTACACTGATAGGGTGTGGAATAGGCTCTGTCATCAGTACACTGACAGGGTGTGGAATAGGCTCTGTCATCAGTACACTGATAGGGTGCGGAATAGGCTCTGTCATTAGCACACTGATAGGTTGTGGAATAGGCTCTATCATCAGTACACTGACATGGTGTGGAATAGGCTCTGTCATCAGTACAATGATAGGGTGTGGAATAGGCTCTGTCATCAGTACACTGATAGGGTGTGGAATAGGCTCTGTCATCAGTACACTGACAGGTTGTGGAATAGGCTCTGTCATCAGCACACTGACAGGGTGTGGAATAGGCTCTGTCATCAGCACACTGATAGGTTGTGGAATAGGCTCTGTCATCAGTACACTGACAGGTTGTGGAATAGGCTCTGTCATCAGTACACTGACAGGGTGTGGAATAGACTCTGTCATCAGCACACTGACAGGGTGTGGAATACATGTGGCTGTACAACCCAACGCTAGTGCATGGAATGTGATTGGTAGAATCATCTGTTTGATCTGTTGGAGGGGCTGTCTGCAATGTCTGGCCTTGGCTTCTCGGCTGTCTGTCTGTCTGACTCTCTCTCTCTCTTTCTTTCTGTCGAACGCTCGCGCACGTGCGCGCACACACGCACACATACACACAAATAAACAAACACACGCAAACAAACACATACACATACTTGAAATGATAAACTCTCTCTCTCTCTCTCTCTCTCTCTCTCTCTCTCTCTTCGTCCCACTAACTCCCTCCTTCCCAGTGCTCTCTCTCTCTCTCTCTTCGTCCCACTAACTCCCTCCTTCCCAGTGCTCTCTCTCTTCGTCTCACTTTAACTCCCTCCTTCCCAGTGCTCTCTCTCTCTCTCTCTCTCTCTCTCTCTCTTCGTCCCACTTTAACTCCCTCCTCCCCAGTTCTCTTTCTCTCTCTCCGTCCCACTTTAACTTCCTCCTTCCCAGTGCTCTCTCTCTCTCTCTCTCTCTCTCTTCGTCCCACTTTAACTCCCTCCTTCCCAGTGTTCTCTCTCTCTTTCTCTCTCTCTCTCTTCGTCCCACTTTAACTTCCTCCTTCCCAGTGCTCTCTCTCTCTCTCTCTCTCTCTCTCTTCGTCCCACTTTAACTCCCTCCTTCCCAGTGCTCTCTCTCTCCTCGTCCCACTTTAACTCCCTCCTTCCCAGTGCTCTCTCTCTCCGTCCCACTTTAACTCCCTCCTTCCCAGTGCTCTCTCCCTCTCTCTCCGTCCCACTTTAACTTCCTCCTTCCCAGTGCTCTCTCTCTCTCTCTCTCTCTCTCTCTCTCTCTCTCTCTTCGTCCCACTTTAACTCCCTCCTTCCCAGTGCTCTCTCTCTCTCTCTCTCTCTCTCTCTTCGTCCCACTTTAACACCCTCCTTCCCAGTGTTCTCTCTCTCTTTCTCTCTCTCCGTCCCACTTTAACTCCCTCCTTCCCAGTGCTCTCTCTCTCTCTCTCTTCGTCCCACTTTAACTCCCTCCTTCCCAGTGCTCTCTCTCTCTCTCTTCGTCCCACTTTAACTCCCTCCTTCCCAGTGCTCTCTCTCTCTCTCTTCGTCCCACTTTAACTCCCTCCTTCCCAGTGCTCTCTCTCTCTCTCTTCGTCCCACTTTAACTCCCTCCTTCCCAGTGCTCTCTCTCTCTCTCTTCGTCCCACTTTAACTCCCTCTTTCCCAGTGCTCTCTCTCTCTCTCTCTCTCTCTCTCTTTTTCCCCACTTTAACTCCCTCCTTCCCAGTGCTCTCTCTCTCTCTCTCTCTCTCTCTCTCTCTTCGTCCCACTTTAACTCCCTCCTTCCCAGTGCTCTCTCTCTTCGTCCCACTTTAACTCCCTCCTTCCCAGTGCTCTCTCTCTCTCTCTTCGTCCCACTTTAACTCCCTCCTTCCCAGTGCTCTCTCTCTCTCTCTCTTCGTCCCACTTTAACTCCCTCCTCCCCAGTTCTCTTTCTCTCTCTTCGTCCCACTTTAACTCCCTCCTTCCAAGCGCTTTCTATCTCTCTGCGTGTATCCCATTTGCTAATTTCTCTTACGCATTTCCTTACGCAATCTTCGAGTTTCACTTGTAAAAGCTTTTTTTTTTTTTTTTTTTTAACTCGGTGGAGGTGGAATTAAAGACTGGCTCCAGATTATCGATCACAAACGCACCAGGGCTTATGGACTGCAGTCGTGGGAAGGAAGACTGCAGTAATTGTGATTGGTGTGAGAAAGAGGGCACTACATTTGGCCGATTAATAATCAATGTTAGGCTTTAATCCACGCTATGAGTTATGAGAACAATATTATTAGATCAATATCACTCACACACACACACACACACACACACACACACACACACACACACACACACACACACACACACACACACACACACACACACACACACACACGTGCGCGTACATAAATGCACGAATACACACACACACACACACACACACACACACACACACACATGTGCGCGCACACATACACGCACATACACTGTCACACACACACACAAACACACACGCTAACAGGCTCACATTAATAACCGAATTGACAATGTAGTAGCCAGAAAATGTGTCCATAATTAATCAAAGAAACATCAAATTGTGGCAGCCTTAATTTCAGCGACAAAGCTGCCCACTTCGTTGTCATCTTTGCCATCACATCACATCACATCACACCACATCACACCGCATCACACCGCATCACATCACATCACACCACATCACATCACACTACATCACATCACATCACATCACACCGCATCACACCGCATCACACCACATCACATCACACTACATCATATCACATCACATCACATCACATCATAGCACATCACAGCACATCACAGCACAGCACATCACAGCACAGCACATTGTGTTATGGCATGTTCACCCCGAGGAAGGAACTCACTGGAAACAGAGCAAGAGTAAGGTCTTGCACTTTCGCTCCTTCTTTCTCTTTGGTTGTACTTATGCGGTCAAGCAATTTGAGTTTGAGGCATTTTTTTCTAGTTGGTTGGTCCTTTGGATTTATATCGCCTTCCTGTTTCCCTTACACACACACACACACACTCTCTCTCTCTCTCTCTCTGTCTGTCTGTCTGTCTTTCGATCTGCTCCACTCCTCTGTTCCTCTCCCTCTATCTATTCCACTGCCCTCTGTCTGTGTGCACCCTCTCTGTCTCTGTCTGTCTGTCTGTCTGTCTCTCTCTCAGCAAGTTGACTGTGTCCGTTTTAAGAGATAAAGATGGAGAAGTGATGATAGGATTGTTTGAACAGCACCATAATACGTCTCTACCTCGTCTGTGCGTCTCTCTCCATGTCACTGAGTGAGTTAGTGAGGGAATCAGTCACTTAGTATGTACGTGCCTATTTAGTATATTTTTTTCCATGAGTTTGTATGTGTAGGATGTTAAGGCAACTGGTCGGTAGCTGTGTTTATCTGTTTTGGGTTTTCCCCGTTTGTGTATTGGGACAATAATTGTTTCCAAATGAGCGGAATTTTACCTTCACTCCAGCATTTCTGAAATAACGAGTGAAGAAAATGTATAATATTCGGTGGTAAATGTCGCAGCATTTCATTTGAAATTCCACCCAATTCAACAGATGTTTTCCTTGTTACTGGGATTAGAAATGATTTCTTTGACTTCGTGTAGTGTAACTGAACAATTTATGTAATGGTCAGTTATGGTGCTGGGGTCCTTTTATATTTCTTCTAGGTTTTCTTTATGATGATGAAGACAACGATGATGCATTGTCACCAGCTGATTTCCTCAGATCTGGACTGACACCCTTTGTGCGAACAAACCTCCTGAATTACTTGTTGACCCCGAAACGTTGCTGTGGCTTCCATTTCTCTACACGTGTTCTGATATTCACATTCTTCCTGTCTGTTCTCTCTTTCGTGTTTGCCCATGATTTCTCCAGCTCTCTCTCTCAGAGAAATCGTGGGATTGCGAGAAAGTGTGGTCGTTCTCTTCCTTGGCATCACGATTTATAGCAATTGAGAAAGAACGTGGGGAGTCCCCCATATTATTATCAAAAGTATTTCCTTTATCACCGGAGTTTATTTATTTCTTTCATTTGTTTATTTATTCTATTTATTTATTTATTATTTATTTATTTTTCTTTTCCCAATGCAGATCTCTCAATATGGGATTGCGAGAAATTTTGAGCAAACATTCTCTTATATATGTCTTTCTGTTTTTTGTCTTTCTTTCTATTTCTCTTTCTCTTTTTTCTCTCCCTCTCTCTTTCCTTCTTTCTTCCTTTCATCCTTCCTTTCTGTCTTTCATTCCCTTTTCCTTCCTTTCTTTCTTTTTTCTTTCTAACCGTACTTTTGTTTCTTCTTGTGTTTTTTTTTTCTTTCTTCTTTGCTTGTTTTCCCCATTTCTTCTTTACTTCTTAAAACGCCTTTTATTGCCTTTTTTTTTTTTTTTTTTTTTTTTTTAGGGGGTAGTCACCATTTCGCCTGGTTTTCGTTTCTTTTTACTGTTTATTTTTCCTTCTTTTAGTTCTTTCTTGTGTTCTCTCCCTTCTATTCTCTTTTATTTTGTTCTCAATGAAATGCATTTATTGCAGTGAGCGATGTTTGGGGATGTTTTCTCTCCTGCTCCCTGTTCCCCAGGGATGCTCACGTTGCTGACTCGGGTCCAGCACCGCTTTCCTTCATTGTTTTCTGCTCTGTTTAGATTTCATTTATGTGTTAATGTCTGTTTGGATTTGATTTGCATTGTTCTGTTTTGTGTTTTGTGTCTTATATATGAAAGGCACTGAGAGAGAGAGAGAGAGAGAGAGAGAGAGAGAGAGAGAGAGAACTCAGAACTGTTTTATTGTAGAAGGCCTTCTGACCCATTATTATGTTGAGCACACACCACCCCACACCTCCACCCCCCAAACACATGAATCGAAAAATCAAAAAGGTAAATGCCTTCCATCGTGAGCAAGTCCGCTTTAGCATGTACGTTTGTTGTTTTAAATGTATAACATAATAGAACTTAAGACCTGTTATCATAATAAAGCAGCGCGACGTTTATTTGAGTGATAAATAAAACGACCAAGATCATGACGGATTTTTGTGTCACGCAGTATAAATTCTAAACTTTTGTCAGAGGGATGTTTCGTGTACCAACATGGAATATATTTATGTCGCAGATCGTAAAGAGATTTACAATAAAATAAAGTGTGTATCTCGTCTTCAATACCAGCGTTACATAGTGGACATTTCAGGTCGTTTGGACTGACGAAAGCAAATCTCATCTTATGTGTACGTATATCCGAAGCTCCTATTCTAAACCTAAGCACATCTCTTATGTGTTCATTTTTAACTGCTGTTAAGTAAGATTCCAGTGATATGGATGATTTGAAATTTCGATAAACGCTGAACCTGCTGCTGTCATTAGTCATCAAAAGGCATACCGCCCATCCCTGACAGGAACTTCCCACTGATCTTCGCAAGCCAAGAACCAGCCATCATCATCATATGAAACTGATGATGATGATGATGATGATGATGATGATGATGATGATGATAGTGCTAGTAAACGATGATAATGGTAGTAGTGGATGTGGTGGTCATAATGATGACAGTGATGGTCATGATGGCGACGGCGACGAAGACAACGACGAAGACACTGCCCTGTCACCAGCTGTCCACCGCTTCACTCGTCTCCGTCCACAGTGACACCTGCGGAGGTGACAGGCTAGATTACTTTGTTTCCTTGTTTCCTATCTTTTCTAGGTTTCGATCTTCTTCCTATCCGCCTCCTAATTTTTTTTCTCTATATATTTTGTTTCTATATTTCGATTTTCTTTCGATCTTTGTGATGTTTTTGTTTCTCTTTGCTTTCCTTCTTTCTCTTTCCCCGTTCTCTCTCTCTCTCTCTCTCTCTCTCTCTCTCTTTCATTGATCACTTGTTCTTTTCTTTTCCATTTCTTTTGCTTTTTCCCCCCCATTTTTTGTTCTCCTCTTTTTGTGTTTTTGACTTTTTCTCTGTCCCTGAGGTTTGTTGACAAGTCTGGCAGAGGGAAATCTGGCGACGTACTCTAGCCAGACAGGACGACGCCGTTTCTGTGATTAAAAACACTGACTGCTGTTCTGACTTCCTCGGTTGTTGTGCAGAAAGACAAATCTGGGAATGACGTATTGGAGCTATAAATGAATAAATAAATAAATAAGTGAGGGTAATGGCCCACTATCTTTGATTGCATTTGATTCTTCTACGTTGCGTGTGTTTAGTGTCGCTTCGGCTTAGGTCGGTGCTTTTGTGTAACGTTATAAAGTGTGGATCAAAGTACTGACATGACTAGAACGACACCCTTTTGTCCATCTATCTGTTCTGTCTGCCTGTCTGCCTGTCTGTTTGTCTGCCTGTCTGCCTGTATGTCTGTCTGCCTGTCTACCTGTCGGTCTGTTTGTGTGGTATGCATTCATGCGTGTTACGCCATTTATTTTGATTGGTGAACGCTATCTGTTTCATTTTGCCGGGTAACACACACTGCAACACTGGTTGTTGTGGCCAGGTAACACACATTGTAACACTGGTTTTTGTCGCCAGGTAACACACACTGTAACACTGGTTGTTGTCGCCAGGTAACACACACTGCAACACTGGTTGTTGTGGCCAGGTTGTGGCCAGGTAACACACACTGTAACACTGGTTGTTGTCGCCAGATAACACACACTGTAACACTGGTTGTTGTCGCCAGGTAACACACACTGTAACACTGGTTGTTGTCGCCAGGTAACACACACTGCAACACTGGTTGTTGTGGCCAGGTAACACACACTGTAACACTGGTTGTTGTCGCCAGGTAACACACACTGTAACACTGGTTGTTGTCGCCAGGTAACACACACTGTAACACTGGTTGTTGTCGCCAGGTAACACACATTGTAACACTGGTTGTTGTCGCCAGGTAACACACACTGTAACACTGGTTGTTTGGCCAGGTAACACACACTGTAACACTGGTTGTTGTCGCCAGGTAACACACACTGTAACACTGGTTGTTGTCGCCAGGTAACACACACTGTAACACTGGTTGTTGTCGCCAGGTAACACACACTGTAACACTGGTTGTTGTCGCCAGGTAACACACACAGCAACACTGGTTGTTGTCGCCAGGTAACACACACAGCAACACTGGTTGTTGTCGCCAGGTAACACACACTGTAACACTGGTTGTTGTGGCCAGGTAACACACACTGGCTGTTGTCGCCAGGTAACACACACTGTAACACTGGTTGTTGTGGCCAGGTAACACACACTGTAACACTGGTTGTTGTCGCCAGGTAACACACACTGTAACACTGGTTGTTGTCGCCAGGTAACACACATTGTAACACTGGTTGTTGTCGCCAGGTAACACACATTGTAACACTGGTTGTTGTGGCCAGGTAACACACACTGTAACACTGGTTGTTGTCGCCAGGTAACACACACTGTAACACTGGTTGTTGTCGCCAGGTAACACACACTGTAACACTGGTTGTTGTGGCCAGGTAACACACACTGCAACACTGGTTGTTGTCGGCGGGGGTGGGTTGTATGAGCGAACTTAGCAGTACCATGTCTGAACGTTCCTAACTCCACGGACGGAACTCTGGGATATGGCCCAGGAACTGTGGGTTATGGCCCCGGAGCTGTGGGTTATGGCCCAGGTACTGTGGGTTATTGCCTGGAACTGTGGGTTATGACCCGGAACTGTGGGTTATGGCCCTGGAACTGTGGGTTATGGCCCAGGAACTGTGGGTTATTGCCTGGAACTGTGGGTTATGGCCCAGGAACTGTGGGTTATGGCCCTGGAACTGTGGGTTATGGCCCTGGAACTATGGGTTATGCATGGAGAAAAAGCCGAGAAGAATGAACTGAAACTGTGAGAGCCAGATATGGGCTGCAAAATTCCATTACGTGTGATTCTGTGTTACATGTGTTGGGTATTGTCTCAACTTTGGTTGTTGCTTTGATGTAAGGTTATGAAGGGTGCAGATAAGATCTGTTTTTCTGCCCTGAAGGAAGGATCACAATGATCATATTACTTGAGCTACATCTATCCCTCCCTTCCTCACCTGCGCCTCCCTGTCTGCAATGTGTTTAGATGTATTGGGCTTTTTTCTGTCATGAATAGGATCCAGGGCTGTGTTTGGACTGGGTATCGGTTGGTAAAGCATGTTTAGTCACTTTCCTCAATATCCTGCTTACTGTGTCCTCCTCTTCCGCTCCGTCTCCGACAAATGGTGGAGACAGCGAGTGAATCAGACATTTAGACAGACAGCTAGCCAAACACACACACACACACACACACACACACACACACACACACACACAGGACAACAAAGACGTTGATATCGATCACCCATGTGTGAAAGGACAGACGAGGGGATTGTTTCCCCACCATTGGACCAACGGTAAGAAGATGACTGTTTGAACACACGGAGTTTGTGATGGGAGAGATTAGCAGGGCTACACAGGGAAAAAGAAACAAAAAAACAAAACAGCCATTCTCTCATTGCAACAAAGCCACTAAGGACGAAGTAATCTCCATTGATGCCAGAAACCTCCCTGACTGGTTTTCCAAGAACATGCTATTAGAAATCTGCGATGTTTTCTCATCACCACACACACACACACACACACACACACACACACACACAGAGAGAAGGGAGAGAGAGAGAGAGACAGACATAGAAAGACAGAGAGAAGGAGAAGAAGAAGAAACATATCTGCTGTCACGTGATGTTTTCACATTTTCTTCCTGATCTATTCCTGTTCCAGTCTGTCTTTTAGACGAAGTCTTTTTGGCAGTGAGAGGGGTTAAATGCATGTCCGTGCTTGTTTCAGATAGTTCTCTGCTTGCCAGTCAGTGGCAGTAAAGCATGTGTCTGTGTTCACTGTTCTCCCAAAATGGACTCAGCTCCCTAGTAGATACAGAAGGCTGTAAGAAGTGTGTGTATCATTCGGGCAGGTCATATAACGAAAGTTTTCAGTTTCAATTTTTGTAGGAGGCGTCACTGCGTTCGGACAAAATTTAATCTATAAACACCACATCCCATATCATATGCAGATGCCTGACCAGCAGCATAACTGAATGTGCTGGGTCAGGCCCTGAGTACATGAATATATATTTGTGCACATAATTTACCAAATGGATTCCTTCTTCAGAATTTTGCCAAGTGACAACACTTCAGTTGATATGGGTCATCTTTCAGTGCTCCAAATACGTGCTGTACACGTGATGCGTATCGTTCCATCCGAATGTGTAGGCGCTCATTCTGACTTCCCAGTCAAACGTAAGAGAAAGGGCAAGAGCGTGAGTTGAAGCCAAACCCTCACGGACTCTGTATTGACAGAGAAGCCTTTCAACCATTCTGCCAGAAGTTTCATCTAACGATAACAGAGTTATAACGTTCGGTAATCCGGAGAGCTATTCATCGATTGTTTGAAAATGCGTCCTCACCTCCTTCAATCCATTCAACAGTTACAAAACCAGTCGTAATCCCTTTCGTTGTTAGCGGGTTTTTTTGTGGGTTTTTTTGTGTTTTTATTTTATTTTGTTTTTTTAATGCTCGTTTTAATTAAATGTTTGAAAGTTAAAAGTGTCATTGCTTTTACGGCTATATGGGCACCTGGGTGGAGTGAGGAAATTCGGAGTAAAGTGCCAACGCCCAGTGAACACTGGGTCACAAGTCCAACGCCGAGTGAACACTGGGTCACAAATCCATCGCCAAAATGAACACTGGGTCACAGGTCCAGCACCAAGTGAACACTGGGTCACAAGTCCAGCACCAAGTGAACACTGGGTCACAAGTCCAACCCACTCTGTAACGGAACCTCCTTTCCGTACTCAGCGTGTTTTCATTTGTGTGTTGTTTTCTATATGCTCGATTTGATGGGTTTTTTTTTTTTTCAAATGTCCAAGTGACGGGCGCAGTGGCCTATTGGTTAAAGCGTTGGACTTTCAATCTGAGGGTCTCGGGTTCGAATCTCGGTAACGGCGCCTAGTGGAGATCTCCCAGGTCAACATATATGCAGACCTGTTTGTGCCTGAACCCCCTTCGTGTGTATACGCAAGGAGAAGATCAAATACGCATGTTAAAGATCCTGTAATCCATTTCAGCGTTCGGTGAGTTATGGAAACAAGAACATACCCATCATGCACAACCCCGAAAACGGAGTATAACTGCCTGTATGGTGGGGTAAAAACAGCCATACACGTAAAAGCCTATTCGTGAACATATGAGTGAACGCGGGAGTTGCAGTCCACGAAGGAAGATGAAGAAGAGAAGAAGAAATGCCCATGTTAGTGTCGGGAAAAACGGCCCTCTGTGTCCTCAGACGGCGGAATGCAGTTTCACAGCTATCGATCTGGACAAGGCGAAAACTAAAAACAGTCTCAGTGTTATTGGCGAAGGAAGGTGCGGGCGCTGGCATGACCAATCGAAAAAGACCACAGAACTGGATTAACTCTCAACAGAACCTTTTTTGTGAGCACTTATCGCTATGGGTGAGCATGTGGTATATCAGCTTTACCTGTGTGAAACGACGTTTCGTTTTCGTTTTCGTCGTGTCTTTTATAGCTACTGACGTTCCTTTTCCCCATAAATGTACATCTTTGTTTTATTGTATTATCTCCAGAAATGACGAAATAGCAATATATAGTCCTCTTTGTTCGACATCTGCTTTTTTTTCTGTGTCTGAACAATTTGCAAATCTTTCTCTCCGTCTACCTGTATGTTTGTGCGCATGTCTCTGTCTCTGTCTCACTGTTTGTAACCAGATGAGTACAGGACAGACACCTTACATTGACAGATCTTAGTTCGGTCTCTGTCCCATGCCAAGTTCTTTCATTTTGCAGTTAATACACTGCCTTCCTCTGTTGCTGTTTTCTCTCGCAAGTCTTCATTCTCTATCACCTTGACTGCTGTAACTCTCTATTGTCTGGTTTGCCTGCTTCATCCATTCAGTCCCTTCAGCGCATACAAAACTCTGCTGCCCGACTCGTCCTCAGAAAGAAAAGATATGAGCACATCACTCCTCTTTTGCAACATCTCCATTGGCTTCCTGTCTCACACAGAATAAAGTACAAGATCAACACTCTATGTTATAAATGTGTTCACAAATCTGCCTCTTCCTATCTCTGTGACTGCCTTCACCCCTACACTCCATCTCGCTCTCTACGATCGGCTTCAGATCCACTCTGCTCACGCATACCCAGATTCAAACGCTTCACTGTCGGCCACCGTTCTTTCTCTGTCTCTGGACCATGCAACTGGAATAAA
>NC_134880.1:35341303-35346303 GCF_041734735.1 Babylonia areolata
AAGATTTCCTATTAGCCTAAAAATAATATGTTATTGGCTATTGGATACACATATTAGAGCTTCCTCAAAATTCACTTGTGTACACAACATATAACTGCATGTATCGTCAAACAAATGAAAATGTTCAGTGGCTAATTTTCATAAGAAATGTATTAACTAGCATGTTTAGATCATGTTTGGAAAAATCAGTTCACTTTTAGTGTTAAAAGATTAACGTATGCTGTATCCAAGAAGCTTGAAAATGAATATATAAAATTTTGGAAACAGAAACATGACAGTTCATCTAAATTAGCATTTTACAAGAACGCTGTGACAAATTATAAAATTGAACCGTATTTAAAGAATACAGCAAATACACAACACAGGAAAGCACTGACCATGTTACGAATCAGCGCCCATTACTTACAAATCGAACAGGGAAGATATAAAAATACACCGAAAGAACAAAGACTGTGTGATACTTGTAACAGTTTAGAAGATGAGATTCACCTTTTAGACAATTGTGTAAAGTACAATACTTACAGACACAGATTCCTAATCGATATATGTCGTCCAAATGCAAAGCCTAGTGAATTGATCCTTCTAACAGAAATGCAGCCAAGGCTGGCGAAATTTGTTCATGAATGTTTCTCTTCTTAATATGCTATGTTTATGTTTCATTCTGTCTTATAAACTTTTTATGACAATAAAAAGTATTCTATTCTATTCTATTCACACACACACACACACACACACACACACACACACACACACACACACACACACACACACACACACACACACACATACCGAGGGGAAGAAAACCTAACATGAAAACAACATATGAAGGTTTTTAAGAGTGAAATTAACACAGAAGAGTACGTAGGAGAATTAAAGAGAGAGACGGAGACAGAGGCAGAATGACAGAGAAACAGGCGGAGAAATAAGACAGACAGACAGACAGAGATAATGACAGACACTACAAACAGACAAAGAGAAACACAGAACACCATCAGACAGACAGACAGACCGACAGGCAGACAGAAAGACAGAGACAAAAACAGACACTAGAAATAGACAAAAAGAAACACAGAACACTATCAGACAGGCAGACAGACAGAGATAAAGACAGACACTAGAAACAGACAAAGAGAAACACAGAACACCATCAGACAGACAGAGATAAAGGCAGATACTAGAAACAGACAAAGAGAAACACAGAACACCATCAGACAGACAGACAGACCGACAGGCAGACAGAAAGACAGAGACAAAAACAGACACTAGAAACAGACAAAGAGAAACACAGAACACCATCAGACAGACAGAGATAAAGGCAGATACTAGAAACAGACAAAGAGAAACACAGAACACCATCAGACAGACAGAGATAAAGGCAGATACTAGAAACAGACAAAGGGAAACACAGAACACCATCAGACAGACAGACAGACAGACAGACAGACAGACAGACAGACATAGATAATGACAGACACTACAAACAGACAAAGGGAAACACAGAACACCATCAGACAGACAGAGATAAAGACAGACACTAGAAACAGACAAAGGGAAACACAGAACACCATCAGACAGACAGAGATAAAGGCAGATACTAGAAACAGACAAAGGGAAACACAGAACACCATCAGACAGACAGACAGACAGGCAGAGATAAAGACAGACACAGGTAGGGTGTAGGGTGCATGTCGGGTACGTTCTTGTTTCCATTACCTGCCGAACGCTGACATGAATTACGACATCATTAACGTGCGTATGTGATCTCCTGTATGTGTATACACACGAAGGGGGGTGCAGGCACCAGCAGGTCTACACCTCTGTTGACGTGGGAGATCGGCAAAATCCCCATCCTTTACCCTCCAGGCGTCGTGACTGGGTTCGAACCTGGGACTCGCATATTGAATGTCAAGCGCTTTAACCAATCGGTTAAAGCACCCCTCAACTCTACATTCTACCCCGAACCCTTGTGGAAAAAAAAAGTTTCGAAACAAAGTTCTGAAGACTAAAGAAAAGGTCACCTTTTTTCTTCTCCTTTTTTTCCTGAAGACACACAGTCATTTCTTCCATCCGGGTATTTCCTGGAGGCCATCTCAGTTTCTTGACTTTCAAAGGGAGTTAATCAAGCGTCACTTTGAGGACAGAAAGAGAGAGGGGGTTTATGGGCACGCAGTTCACAGTCACTCTTCAGCCCTTGTCAGCCGAGTTTTTACCTCCACAGTGACGTAAGTCATTGGGCTGGAAAGAGTTTAGTCCTTGCTCCCAGGGCAATGAAAAAAGCGCGCGCACGCGCACGCGCGCGCGCATGTGTGTGTGTGTGTGTGTGTATGTGTGTGTGTGTGTGTGGAGGGAAGCGGGAGGCATGATTGACAATGAGCTCGAAGACAGCACACACACAGAATCACAGACATTTGTGGCACCCCCCCTTCTCTCTCTCTCTCTCTCTCTCTCTCTCTCTCAATTATTATTCTTGCCCTGAAGGCCGGATGTGAACAAGTACTTTGTTCTTACTCCTTTACCCTCGTAAAGTAAAATTTCGTTCGTTCGTTCTTTCGTTTTATTATATATATATATATATATATATATATATATATATATATATATATATATATATATATATATATATATGTATATATGTATATATCTGGTTGTCTCCCTGCCTGTCTTTAACAATACGACCCGGTCTTAAGATAAATACCAGGAAGCAAATGGACTTTGGTGCTTTTGGAGTGGGCTTTAAATGGCATATGGCAGCGGAATTCTGCAAGGGCATTGAAAAACTCAAGGACAAAAACTGTCCTAAAGAAACAAGAAATCACACACACACACACACACACACACACACACACACACACACACACACACACACACACACACACACACACACACACACACACACACACACACACAAACTCTCTCACACACACAGACACACACACACACACACACACACACACAAAAACTCTCTCACACACACACAACACACAGACACACACACACACAGACACGCACACACATGCACACACACACACACACACACACACACACACACACACACACACACAGACACACACACACACACACACACACACACAACAGAGAGAGAGAGAGAGAGAGAGAGAGAGAGAGAGAGAGAGAGAGAGAGAGAGAGAGAGAGAGAAATCCTGTACTTACATCCTGAACACTATAAGAAATCGTGAGGATCTCGGTTTGATAGAAAAATATCCGTCGTTTCGTGCATCCGGGTTTTTTTCTGGATGCCATCTCACTGTGTAAGAGAGATAAGGAAGCGACAGATTGAGTGCAGTGAATAAGACAGCGGGTTTACGTTGGGGCTGTTCCCAGTATGTTAGTGTGAAGTGTCTGTGAAGCCTTTGTGAGAGACTGATATCAAGGTTCTGTCGTCCAGAAAAAAAGGGTTTAGTCCAAGTGTTCTGATGGTGAAGGGTAAAGGGTGTGTCTGGAGGATACGAGATGGGTGGATGGGTGTTTGTGTATATGTGTGTATGTGTGTGTGTGAGTGTCTGTGTGTGGGTGCGTGCGTGTATGTGATCACAAAAGAACAAGAGACAGACAGTCAGACTGTCGGACAGACAGACAGACAAAGACAGAGACAGCTTCAAGCTGTAACCCACTTCACGTCATCTTTCTATTTGAGGACGGGAACGGTTTCTACAGACCCTGCAAGTTTATCATACTTCACGGATCTCAGGTGCAGCACTTGTGAAGTGATTCTATCTTCACAGCTCCTCTCAGAGCGCTGTCCCTCCATGTTTACCTTCCACTCCACCTTCATTGTGTTACTGGGGGGATTGCTTTTTGATCGAAACAAAAATTATCTGTCTCTGTTTTTGTCTTTGTGACTGCGCCTGTCTTTTCTGTCTCTATCTCTGCCAGTACATGTCCTCAGTTCAATATCTCCAGTTATATATGGCTTCCAAGCCAAAGTCCTCTCTTTAGAGATTGGTCTCTGTCTCTCTGTCTCTGTCTCTGTCTCTCTCTCTCTTTGTGAGCGCATGTCCCTACAGCCTCATGAAACAGCTGTCTATTTCTGGCAGAGAGAGGACAAGGGCTCTCAAGGCAATGGCAGAAGCAGCAGAAAAGAGTTCCAGCTGGATCTGGCCGAGGAGGAATGAAAGTAAACTTCATAAGGGTTAGATTTCCCAACTCAAACTGGGTGTAACGTGGCTCAGTGGTTGAAACGTCTGCCAGAAAGGTGACTCAGTCCTTTAGTGGCGACCACCCTGGAGGCGCGGGTTTGAACCTGCTGAGGACCAGGCCGGGGGAAAAAAGGGGGCAAAACAAGGGCATCCAGGAGTCATAACCTGGGTACAGCCCTGCCCCCTTAGAGTGTAAGGAGTTAAGGGCCGAAACACTTGACTGAGGATGGCTTCTTCTCTGAAGACCGTGTATTGTCCAGATCTCGCTAGAGTTTCTTGTAACTCTGTCTCTCTTTTTTTTTTCTTTGTCATAAATTATTTCTTCAGTGTCTGTCTTTCTGTCTCTGTCTCTCTGTGTCTGTGTCTCAGTCTCTCTGTGTCTCTCTGTCTGTCTGTCTCTCTCTCTGTGTCTCTGTGTGTGTGTCTCTCTCTCTCTGTGTCTCTCTCCGTCTGTCTCTGTCTCTCTGTCTCTCTTTGTCTGCCTGTCTCTCTCTGTCAGTCTCTCTCTCTCTCTGTCTGTATCTCTCTATCTGTCTCTGTCTGTCTCTGTTTCTCTCTCTGTCTCTCTCTGTCTCTCTCTCTCTCTGTGTCTCTCTCGCACTCTGCTTCTCGCTGTCTCTCTCTGTCTCTCTGTGTGTCTCTCTCTGTCTCTTTCTGTCTCTCTGTCTGTCTTTCTGTCTGTCTGTCTGTCTGTCTGTCTGTCTGTCTGTCTGTCTGTCTCTCTCTCTCTCTCTCTCTCTCTCTCTCTCTCTCTCTCTCTCTCTCTCTCTCTCTATCCGTTTGTCTATCTGTCTCTCTGGGTGAAAACATTAGCATGCTACGAGGTGAAAGCACCTAAATTTT
>NC_134880.1:35351303-35386303 GCF_041734735.1 Babylonia areolata
TTAACATACACTCTTGTGCAGCTACAGTAAAATTTAGCAACAAGCTAGTCCTTAATGTACTTTCCGTTTATCTTCCGAAAGGTCCAAACGATCGAAATACTGAGTGGCTTAGAACATTACAAGAACAACAGCCTAATAAATGGGTAATAGCGGGTGATTTCAATGCCCACGCTTCATTCTGGGAAAAGGACTGTAAAACTGTGACAAGCAATCGGTTAATAGAAAATATCACTGACAGCCCCTTTTATCTTATGAATGATGGCAGTGTTACCAGAATTCATGACGTCTCTAAACACAGACCAACAGCAATTGACCTAACACTTTTATCCCCAGATCTAGTTCCATCATGTACCTGGGAAACACATAAAGACACACTGGGAAGCGACCATGTGCCTATCATCATTACAATAGCTGATGATGATAACCAGCATGATAATAACGTCGACATAATTCCAAAATATAACTATAAAAATGCAAATTGGGATTTATTTCAAAACATTCTTACCTCTCACGATTTTGAAAAGCTTGAGAATGAGAGTGTTGATGTAATGTATTCAAATTTTACAGAAGCTGTGTTATCAGCAGCTGCTATGTCAATCCCAAAAGTAAAGGCTGTGAAGTCAGGTGACCGTTCAGGCAATGTCTGGTGGAATGATGCATGTGAAAAGGCAGTTAATTACAAGAAAGAAACATTTAAGAACTACCTCGCTGACAGTGGGCCCCAAAACCACAAATTAATTAAGAAAGCAAACACTCAGAGTAATATGACAGTAGCCCAAGCTAAAAAAGATCATTGGTCATCATTTTGTTCACAAGAAATTTCAGAACATAAAGACTTTAATAAAGTTTGAACAAAAATGAAAGAAATGAAAAATGGAATAAAGTTACCAAGTTGCCCAATATCAAATGACTCACAAAACTCTTTGTTGAAATGTTTGCTAAAAATAGCAAATACGAAGGCTTATCACCTGCGTGTAAAACACACAGAGACAGAAGAAAATAGTGCTCAATACTCCCATTCCGCAGAATGACTTGTGGTTTAATTCTCCTGTTACATATGAGGAGTTACAAACCGCTATAGCTTCCCTTAGCAATAAAAAAAGTTCAATTGGCATCGATGCACTATCTAATAAGATGCTGAAATACATGCCAAAAAAGTGTATCGTTTTCCTACACAAAATATATCAGAAATGTTGGATATCTGGAACTGTACCACAGATATGGAAAACATCAATAGCTGTACCAGTTTTAAAAGCAGGAAAACTTAAACGTAATAAAAATAGCTATAGGCCTATTGCTTTGACCTCACATGTCAGTAAATTAATGGAAAAAATAGTCCTGTTGAGAATAATAACTTACTGTGAAAAATACAATATCATTCCAGTGAACCAGGCTGGCTTTAGAAAAGGAAGATCAACGGTCGAACACCTAGTAAAGATTACAACTCAAATAAAATATCAGTTTGCCCGCAGAAAAAGTGTACTGGCAACGTTTTTTGACGTAAAAAAAGCCTACGATCAGGTTTGGCACAAACGTCTGTTATACAAACTGAAATCAATTGGAATATCTGGTAATCTCTATGGGTATATTATAAAAAGTTTTTTTTTTTTTTATCTAACAGAATTATTCAAGCAATGGTAGGAACACATTATTCTTTGCCACCTAAACTTGACATGGGAATTCCACAGGGCTCAGTTATAGCCCCTATTCTCTTTAATATTCTTATTCAGGATCTCCCAAAGGCATTCTCAAATCGTGTAGTTTTAGTACAGTATGCTGATGATATATGTATGTGGATGGGTGTCAATCTAAAAAAAGTCAACCCCACAAAGAGAACAGAATTACATACGTCGTTTGTATCAATCTGATCTTGATAACCTTGGTAACTATATGTTTGAAAATGTTCTAGCTTTTGTCGACTGAAAAACACATGTATGATGTTGTTTAATTCAGGTGGTAACCCATCTAGCATACCCATTTTTAGATTACTTGGTGACGTCATTGATTATAAACTGGTGGTGAAGTTTTTAGGTGTGTATCTTACTTCAAAGCTGACATGGAACATTCACTTTGATTGCATCTTAACAAAGCCAAGGAAGTGTATCATTTTTATGAAAATTATAAGTATAAGCTGCTTACCCTAGGGAATGGATACAAAAACATTCATTCATCTTTCCATGGCCCTTATAAGATCTAAGATAGCCTATGCACAAGAAATATTTTTCAGTGCACCTAAATATCTATTATAAAAGATTCAAAGTGTAGATTGTAAGGCTATCAAAATTGCCCTCGGAGTGCCCACCCATGCATCCAACCAGGAAACACAAAAAAGCCGGAATATTTCCCTTAAATGAACATCGTGAGTTAGCAACAGCAAAATTCGCTGTGAGATACACTTCTATAACAAACAAATTCATAGCTGATGAACTGACAGTAAGATCTGACATTGATTCTCCTAAAAGAGTTAAAACCATTTCATCTCAAGAAACAGTTGCAATTTACGTTTCAAATTTGTTAAAATAATCTGATGTTAATAAATTATGAAAGAATTAGCTGCAAAACCACATCATACTCCTGTTCCTTTTTGGGAAATGTTGAAAGCAGATTTTGATATCAGTTATTCTGAAACACAAAAGGAAGAAAACATCAATATCACGACACGTTCTGCCAGAATTCAGAGAGCAGAAAAATACCAGAATCATCTCCATATATTTACAGATGGATCTGTTCTTGATGACAAAAATGCTGGTGCGGCCTTCTGTATTCCTGCCTTTAAAGTTGAAAAATCTTACTTTATTGGAAAACATCTTTCCATATTTACGGCTGAGCTAATTGCTATTATACAAGCTCTGAACTACTTAGTGAGCCATCAAATAGTTTTCTTGCAAACAGCATTCTTTGTTGATTCCAAATCAGTACTTTATGCTCTAGAATCATTTAGCCTTGAAACAAGACCTGACTTAGTTATTGAGGCAAATCATTTGGTACATTGTTTGAGGATTAAAGGGACTGAGGTCAGTTTTTGTTGGGTGCCTTCTCATGTGGGCATTCATGGCAATGAAACTGCTGATAAAGCAGCTAAAAGAGGAGCACAAGATTCAGAAAAAATCGACAGAAATGCATGTCCGTCTTTCCGTAAAAGAGGCATACACTTTGTTAGAAAAATCAGCATGGGGTCGATTTCATAACCGATGGAAGGGAAAGTTTTTAAAACATATAGGGACATTATTCCCGGAGAATATTATGAAAGAAAAGATACCGAATCCATCAGCTTGCTATACGATATTAATAACCTCTACTTTCTTCCCTAAAAAACTTGATGCGCTGAAGACAAAGTACAGTAAAAATGTTACATGCATCTGTGGCAAGCAGTTCAGCTTGCATCATTGTTTGTTTCACTGTCAACAGTTGTGTACCTTCTTGCCCAAGTATTTCAAAGAGAATAACTATTCTGCAGATGATTTTCGGAAAGTTATTTCTGATGAGGTTCTTATTGTCGAACTTTCACAGGCATTAGTTCATTGCCCTATTTCTACATTCCTTTAATGTACTTCAGAATTGTGTTAATGATTTCCTGATTATCGTTATCATTATTGAATTGTTATTGTTAATTGTAATTGCATGTTAGTTATGCAATTTTGGTAGTTTTCTTACCTTTTCTGTTTTATTCATCCCTCTCCAGTCCCACGTCCCCCCTCACCCTCTCCCCCCATCCCCCTCCCCCGAACGAACGAACGAACACACACACACACACACACACACACACACACACACACACACACACACACACACACACACAGATAGAGAGAGAGAGAGAGAGAGAGAGAGAGAGAGAGAGAGAGAGAGAGAGAGAGAGAGAGAGAGAGAGAGAGAGAGAGAGAGAGGTCACTTAAACGTATAGCATCCTATACAATGTAGGTCACTAAACGTATAGCATCCCATACAATGTAGGTCACTTAAACGTGTAGTATCCCATACAATGTAGGTCACTTAAACGTATAGTATTACGTACAATGTAGGTCACTTAAACGTATAGCATCCCATACAATGTAGGTCACTTAAACGTTTCGTATCCCATAAAATGTAGGTCACTTAAATTTGTAGTATCCCATAAATTGTAGGTCACTTAAACGTATAACACCGCATACAATGTAGGTCACTTAAACGTATAGCATCCCATACAATGTAGGTCACTTAAATGTATAGCATCCCATACAATGTAGGTCACTTAAATGTATAGCATCCCAGATAATGTAGGTCACTTAAACGTATAGCATCCAATACAATATAGGTCACAAATGTATAGCATCCCATACAATATAGGACACTTAAACGTATAGCATCCCATACAATATAGGTCACTTAAACGTATAACATCCCATACAATGTAGGTCACTTAAAAGTATAGCATCCCATACAATATAGGTCACCTAAACGGATAGCATCCCATAAAATGTAGGTAACGTAAACATATAGCATCCCATACAATGTAGGTCACTTCAACGTATAGCATCCTATACAATGTAGGTCACTTCAACGTATAGCATACCTGACAATGTCGGTCACTTAAACGTATAGCATCCCGTACAATGTAGGTCATTTAAACGTTTAGCATCCCAGATAATGTAGGTCACTTAAACGTAAAACATCCCGAACAAGGTAGGTTACTTACACGTATAGCATCACACACAGTGTAGGTCACGTAAACGTATAACATCCCTGACAATGTCGGTCACTTAAACGTGTAGCATCCCGTACAATGTAGCATCCCATACAATGTAGGTCACTTAAACGTGTAGCATCCCGTACAATATAGGTCGCTTAAACATATAGTATCACAGATAATGTAGGTCACGTAAACATATAGCATCCCAGATGATGTAGGTCATTTAAATGTGTAGTACCCCTGTTAATGTATTTCACTTAAACGTATAGCATCCCTGACAATGTAGGTCACTTTAACGTATAGCATCCCATATAATGTAGTTCACTTAACCATATAGCATCCCATACAATGTAGGTCACGTAAACGTGTAGTATCCTGTACAATGTCGGCACTTAAATATACAGCATCCCAGATAATGTAGGTCACTTTAACTTATAGCATACCATACAATGTAGGTCACATAAACATATAGTATCCCTGACAATGTAGGTCACTTAAACGAAAAGCATCCCGTACAATTAGGTCACTTAGACTGTAGCATCCCATACCATGTAGGTCATTTAAACGCATAGCATCACATGCAGTGTAGGTCACTTAAACGTGTAACATCCCTGACAATATAAGTCACTTAAACGTATAGCATCCCATACAGTGTAGGTCACTTAAATGTATAACATCCCATACAGTGTAGGTCATGTAAATTTATAGCATCCCTGACAATGGATGCCCATCACGGGGAAGGCATTGGGAACTTTTTGATCAGACTGAACGCCTCATGGGGCGTAACAGCACACGACAGATCCAGATGCCGAGAACTATCAACACTGTGGACAACTGTGGCCTGCCCTCACTGTTGACAACTGTGGCCTGCCCTCACTGTGGACAACTGTGGTCTGCCCTCACTGTTGACAACTGTGGTCTGCCCTCACTGTGGACAACTGTGGTCTGCCCTCACTGTGGACAACTGTGGTCTGCCCTCACTGTAGACAACTGTGGCCTGCCCTCACTGTGGACAACTGTGGTCTGCCCTCACTGTAGACAACTGTGGTCTGCCCTCACTGTGGACAACTGTGACCTGCCCTCACTGTAGACAACTGTGACCTGCCCTCACTGTGGACAACTGTGGTCTGTCCTCACTGTGGACAACTGTGACCTGCCCTCACTGTGGACAACTGTGGTCTGCCCTCACTGTGGACAACTGTGACCTGCCCTCACTGTGGACAACTGTGGTCTGCCCTCACTGTAGACAACTGTGGTCTGCCCTCACTGTGGACAACTGTGGTCTGCCCTCACTGTAGACAACTGTGGTCTGCCCTCACTGTGGACAACTGTGGTCTGCCCTCACTGTAGACAACTGTGGTCTGCCCTCACTGTAGACAACTGACAAGTGTGGTCAGAGAACTGCCAAGAGTGATCAGAGGAGCTATCCACGCAGATAACCTAGTACTCTGGTGCTCTGAAGAGTACACCACTACAGCACAGGTACGCCTCCAGACTGCGCTCAACAAGATCAGCAACTGGACCAAGGAATGGCTTGTCTGTCAACTCAAGTAGTCAACTCGTTCAGGTAGTGACATCATGCTGCGGTTTATTTTTGTCACGCATGTAGGTATGCCGATGGACTTTTCAATCGTCTATAATGCACCTGATGTCTGAACAGTCTGTGCCACAAACCTCCTAGTTTTCCTCTTTTTTGTCTCAGATGTTCCACTTCTAGTTTATCTACGTTTCTCCTTTCCGATTCCCATTGAACTGTAGTTGGTTCTGAGTCTCCGTTCGTTCATACATGTATTTACAGCCGATGGTAATCATGACTGCTGGGACGATACTCTTGGAGTGTTCAGTGCTGAGGTTTGGAGGCTGGGGCTGAAGATGTTTCATTCTGCTGTGGTGCTTTTGTATGAACCCTGTCTCTCTCAGTCT
This sequence comes from Babylonia areolata, assembly GCF_041734735.1. Lineage (NCBI taxonomy): Eukaryota > Metazoa > Mollusca > Gastropoda > Neogastropoda > Buccinidae > Babylonia > Babylonia areolata. The sequence goes on from NC_134880.1 coordinate 35,357,893, forward strand.
GTCTGTCTGTCTTTCTCGGTCTGTCTCTCTGTGTCTCTCATTCTCTGTAACTCTCTTTCTCTTTCTCACTACTTTGGATACAGACACAGGCTCTCTCTCTCTCTCTCTCTCTCTCACACACACACACACACACACACACACACACACACACACACACACACACACACACACACACACATAATCACAGTCTCACGCATTTGTATTTTTTGTTCGTCAATAACATTTTATTGCACGCGCTTATCTAATAAGAAACGTAAAAAATAGACAAATTTTTCCATCTCAGGACTGATTTTTTTTCTTCATTTTTAATCATTTTTTTCTATATTAATTTGTATCTATCAGATAAATAAGGAAATTGCTGTCACAGCAATGCGCTCAATCTTGTGCGCAAACAACGCGTATAAAACACACACACACACACACACACACACACACGTAGACACGCACGCATCCACAAACACACACACACACACACACACACACACACACACACACACACACACACACACGGGCGCGCGATCGCGCATTAAGAAAAAAGTGGCTGTATGGACGGTGTTGGGCGTTTTTAATTTCAAACGGAGATTATCCTCCAATCCTATTTCTGAAGTGATTTCCCGCCGTAATGGCGTCGTAGTTTTCGTTTTCATTGCTCTCGCTTTTCCCGGAACTAAATCAAAATGATTGTGAATAGAACGGAATTGCTCCTGGGGTCAGCACTGCGCCCAGATCAGAAAACAGCATGCTTGTGAGAGAGAGAGAGAGGGGGAGAGAGAGAGGGAGAGAAAGAGAGAGGGGGGACAGAGAGAGAGGGGGGAGAGAGAGAGAGGGAGAGAGGGGGAGAGAGAGGGGGAGAGAGAGGGAGAGAAAGAGGGGAGAGAGACAGAGAGAGGGAGAGAGACAGAGACAGAAGACAAGACAAGACAAGACAAAATTATTTATTTCCGATGACAATAAATGAGCAATCATGCGGGGCGGGGGGGAGGGGGGGGGGTGTCCACAGAGAGAGAGAGAGAGAGAGAGAGAGGCAGACAGACAGATGGAGACAGAGACAAAACAACAGAGAGAGGGGAAGCCGATTGACAAAAGGGACAAATCTTGACGGAAGAGTGATGGTAGGAACCTACGCGCATTCAAACGTCAAGGATATGTTTGAAAAGTGACGATCACAGCTTACAGTAGACATGGTAATGGTCAGTTGCAAGAAGACAGGCCTCATTATGTCCATTGTTTGTATTCCCTACTTAGTGCAGTTTATTGTCTTCTGAATGTGGTTTAATTTGACCGTTACTACAGTACATCCACATGAAGGGAAAATACCTCTTCAGTTTACAAATTGAAATTAAACGTATTTAAAACAAAAAGCCTAAGCACACACATTCTCCTCTGGGGAACAGCGTCCATTACACATATACGTTTTGAATGATATATATATATATATACACACACACACACACAGCTTTTGCGGAAAATATCGTTTGAAGATGTTGATAATTTCATATTGTTTAAAACATGCATGAAAGTTTACTTAACTGTCCAGTTGATATTGATTGATTGATTGATATAGATACTTATATAGTGCCTATCCTCGGTCGGAGACCAAGCTCCAAGCGCTTTACAAACACGTGGTCATTAATTTTGCTCAACAGACTGCCTACCTGGGTAGAGCCGACTGACGGCTGCCATTGCGCGCTCATCATTTGTTTCCTGTGTCATTCAGTCAGATTTCAGGCACATACACATACACACCTAGACAGACATGTATCAGTTTACGTGTTGTTTATTTACCCCGCCATGTTGGCAACCACACTCCGTTTTTGGGGGTGTGGGCTGCATGCTGGGTATGCTACTGTTTCCATAACCCACCGAACGCTGACATGGATTTCAGGATCCTTAACGTGCGTATTTAATCTTCTCCATGCGTATGCACACGAAGGGGGTTCAGGCACTAGCAGATCTGCACATATGTTGACCCGGGAGATCGGAAAAATCTCCATCCTTTACCCACCAGGCGCCGTTACCGAGGTTCGAACCCGGGACCTTCAGATTGAAAGTCTAACGATTTAACCATTCGGATTATTGCACATTTGTTTCTTTTCCTCTCAGTCTTTAATTTAGTTTTTAACTTATCAAACACAAAGTGTGATTAGGGTTTAAAAGGAATATATACATTCAGGGTTTGGCTGTGATGGATTGGTGACAGTGTGCTGAGTTAAGTTGTGTTGAGGTGTGTTGCGGTGTATTGAGGTGTGTTGCGGTGTGTTGAGGTGTTGAGCTGAGTTAAGTTGTGTTGAGGTGTGTTGCGGTGTGTTGAGGTGTTGAGCCGAGTTAAGTTGTGTTGAGGTGTGTTGAGGTGTTGAGCTGAGTTAAGTTGTGTTGAGGTGTGTTGCGGTGTGTTGAGGTGTTGAGCTGAGTTAAGTTGTGTTGAGGTGTGTTGAGGTGTATCGAGGTGTGTTGAGGTGTGCTGCGTTTCGTTTCTCTTTGGTTATCTCCATATCGGTGACTCCCTGCGTCTCGTGATGTGCAGGGCTTCCTGGGAATATATGTCTGGGCTCCTTACTCTTCCTGCTCTTCTTCTTCTTCTACTCCTCCTCTTTGTCGTCCTCCTCTTCTTCTCCTCCTCCTCCTCCTTCTTCTGCTCCCCCCCCTCCTTCTTCTTCTACTCCTCCTCTTCGTCGTCCTCCTCCTTCTTCTGCTTCTTCTCCCCCCCCCCCCTCCTTCTTCTTCTCCTCCTCTTCCTTCTTCTTCTCCTTCTTCTTCTACTCCTCCTCCTCCTTCTTCTTCTCCCCCCCTCCTCCTCCTTCTTCTTCTCCTCCTCCTCCTCCTTCCTGTTGTTGTTGTTGCTTTCTCATATATTGTATATTTAAAAGAAAACACGCCCCCGCCCCCAAACCCTCTCCAACCCCCCCCCCCCCCCTCCGAAAAAAAACAAAAAAACAAAAAAAAAAAACACCATCAAAAACTACTGACCCTGTAGTGCGTCTTTTAGCGATAAGTCTATTTACAGTGACATGACTCCACCCCTTGCCTGGAAATTCCTTTACGATCCTTCTTCCACCCCAGCCTTTCTCCTTGAAACAGTTTTCAATGGTAACCTTATCACTTTTACTCAAAGGCATGGTTGATCCTTCCAAACTTTGGACAGAACTGATTTTGTGTACAGACGACAATCATAGCACTAGACTTGACACCCAGACAGGCTATTTTTAGACTGATACTGACAGATGCCACCACCTGGCAGTCTTCATGAACATGATGAAGGTCACACTGCACAGCTCTGATATTGGAGTTTTTGACATGCTGTTTTGAATTTGACAATACTCAAACAATTTGCATCCAAACGTTTAGATACTTTGCACACGTGTAGAATATACCCGAAGGTTACTGTGGAAAAAGTTTCAATGAATTCGGTTTCTCGGTCATTGGGAAAATACTTGTCAAAAAGCAGTTTACTTTTTTTGGGACACCCGATATATATGTATATATGATTGTGTGTTGTCTGTGTCTGTGCATGTGTGCGTGTGTGCGTGCGCGCATATATCTCCATGTTTGTGCACATGCTTGCTCGTGTGTACGTACGAGTGCGTGTCTGTGCGTGAGAAAGCGCGTGTGCGTTGCGTATGTGTGTTTATATGTCGTCTCATACGTTTGCCAGTGCGTATTTGTAGGTGCATTTGTGTGTGCGCGCGCGCGCGCGTGTGTGTGTGTGTGTGTGTGTGTGTGTGTGTGTGTGTACGTATGTGAATGAGTATGCGTGTGCGTGTATATGTGTGTGTATGTTTGTGTGTGTGTGTGTGTGTGTGTGTGTGTGTGTGTGTGTGTGTGCGTGTGTGTGTGTGTGTGTGTGTGTTAGTGTGTGTGTGTTAGTGTGTGTGTGTTAGTGTGTGCGCGCGCGCGGCGTGTGTGTGTGTGTGTGTGTGTGTGTGTGTGTGTGTGTGTGTGTGTGTGTGTGTGTGTGTGTGTGTGTGTGTGTGTGTGTGTGTGTGTGTGTGCCACCATGGCCTGTCTTACGTCATTTTCAATAAGGATCGGATATTAAGGGATTTGTTTTTCTTTTATGTCTTTTTTTTTCGTTTCGTTTTTTGTCTGCTTGTCATCCTTCCTTCCTTCCTTCCTTCCTTCCTTCCATATTATTGTATCCACTCCCTCTTCCCCTCCTCCCTTCCTTCCTTCCCTCAAGGGATCCATCAATGATGCCCTTGTCACAGAGTGCCGAAGCACGGCACGTGGTATCTGGAACTTCCAGCTGTTTGTCAGCCTTTCGCTGTGTCGAAGAACAGCATCTACACACTGTGCCGACGGCTATGGCCACTGCTCTTGTGGCTCGCTCCACGCCATCATGCCACTTAACATTACGTTCCAGACGTTTCTCAAAAAAGTCTGTTTCTTCTGTAAAAGTCTGCTCTCAAGGCTAGGCCTGACCATAGGGTTGATGGGCGTGTTCGTTTGTCAGGTATCTCCTACTAATGTGCTGCAGCCTAGGCCTGCCTATGTGGATCAGCCCGCACGTTCTGGCACATCCTTGAAACTGAAAGTGAAAGCAGGACTTTTTGACGGGATCAGATGAGGAGAGATAGTGCAGGTACCTTTGACGGTTTGATCATGGTGGGGAAGTGTTATGCTGGTGGTATTTTATTGCATTTTATTTTTCATCTTATTTCATATGAGAAAGAAAGAAAGCAAGAGCGACAGGGGAAAGAGAGATAGATAGATAGATAGATAGAGATAGATAGATAGATAGAGAGAGAGAGAGAGAGAGAGAGAGAGAGAGAGAGCCAGAAAGACAGGCAGACAGAGAAACAGACAGAGAAACAGACAGAGAGACATAGCGGTATTGAGACGATGGACTGATATAGGAAAGCACACACACACAAACACCCCCCCCCCCCACACACACACACACGTACACACACACACACACACACACACACACACACACACACACACACACACACAATCATACACACACACACACACACACACACACACACACACAAACAAACACACTATCATAGACACACTTTCATACATACACACACACACACACACACACACATAGACACACTTTCATACACACACACACACACACACACACACTATCATAGACAAACCTTCACACACACACACACACACACACACACACACACACACACACACACACACACACACACACTATCATAGACAAACCTTCACACACACACACACACACACACACACACACACACACACACACACACACACACACACACAATCATAGACACACCTTCACACACACACACACACACACACACACACACAGAGAAATTCAGATGCCAGTATATTTATTTAAGGCTCTCGAAGCACCAGGTGACATGATGACGACAGGTTACAGAGAGGTGCACCAAGACATCGTCACCAAGACATCCAAGACATCGTCACCAAGACATCCAAGACATCGTCACCAAGACATCCAAGACATCGTCACCAAGACATGGTCTGTACCACTGGAGAAAGTAGTCAGCCAGCTCATGCGCATGCGCAGAGATGGTACACTTATTGCGGGTAAATGAAAAAAGGTCAAATACATCCGTGCTTTTATTTGACAGCAATAATCCTAACAAGCTGAATACGGTTTTCACACAAAAGTTAAGAACCACTTCATGAAATTTCATGAAATATTAAACTCCTCTTTCAGTTGCTGCAAGCTGCATATCGTCCAACACTGACCTGTAAGACACAGACAGCTCTTTCAGGCACACGTGCAACTTGGAAAGTCTGAAACATGTGTTTGAAAATTCAATTTTTTACCGACAAATGGACAATTCTTCAGTGTTGTATGCACCATAGATGTGGTTTTTCACTGTGAAAAAAATATGGAAGTGTGGTTTCAATCCCGTTCTCGCCCTTTCTCCCACGTTTTGCGGGAAAAGCAAATTGAGAGTCTTAGTCATCCGGGTTTGACAATAAACTGAAGTCCCGTGTGCGACACACACTTGGCGCACTGAAAATGAACCCAGGGCAACAAAAGTGTTGTCATTTGGCAAAACTATGTAGACAAAATCAACTCTGATAGGTACACAAATATGTATGCATGCACACAAGCCTGACTGAGCGCGTTGGTTTAGCCTATACGGATTTGTCCGAGAAACAGTAACGCCCCTTTAAGAAACTGACAGTGAACCGGACTGCACGTGCAGCGCATCAGCAGTGGTGATCTGAGCGGTGCTCACTGCACTGGCTGTACACACCGCCATTGGCCCAGAGTTTAATCAAGCGTCGCCTCACCATGTCTCCAAGAAGAAATCTACGCAAGCTGGCAAGCGGTCCTTAACTATTATGGACCCCTGTGTGTTAATAAACGAATAAATTGATTAATAAAAGTAAATCAATAAGAGAATTTATCTTACGTCCTGTGTCCATCAGTGTCACATGAATAATAATTATACGCTGACCACTCTTATTGTGGGCATTCTATAGAGGTGTGTGTGTGTGTGTGTGTGTGCGAGAGAGAGAGAGAGAGAGAGTTTGCCTGACGTAACTAAGAGCACTGTACACTGATCACTCATCAATGTGTTGATCGTTCAACACCCTTTCCCTGTTCCTGTCAGTTGCCTATAGTCTTGGGGAGCTTCTGGTTTGTGTTTGTAGTGTTATTTCAATGTGAATACTTCATCACCTGCCTTCTATGTATGATAGATTGATTTGTCTTTAATGCATGTTGTATTTTCTATTTACTTGTTTAATTGATCGATTAATTCTATTTCGTTACTGCTTACTGTTTTCACTTTTATACGAGTATATCAAAATAAGGTAATAAACTATGGCATGCGCAAACAGCTGGCTGATATATTTTGTGTGTGTGAACAGGCGTGGGCCGGAAATATAGATTGCTACCATATCCCCACAGTACAGCGCCACTCTATTGTCCAATTAGCAACACGAACACACCGTGTAATTTAGTTTACACCACCATGACATCAACAATACATCACAAGTATCACAAATACTGATCAAACAGTTGTCAAATATGTGATTTGTTTTCGTGCCAAACAGAGGCCAAAACCTTTCATTTGAAAATATACACCATAAAAAAAAACAAAAAAAAAACATGGAGCATGTCTGACGTATAAGAGTGAAGCCAGAGTTTGAAACAAACAAACAAACAAAAAAAAACCCCCAAAAAACAAAAACAAAAAAAAACACAAAAAAAAAACGGTGTGGAAGCTTACAAGTCCGAATGTTTACACTATATTTAATCGTATACCGAACATACTGAAAGCACGCCTGAATTACAGAACAACAAAAACAGAGAGAAAAAAACAGGCACGATATGCACTTAAACCATGCTTTTATGTGAACAAACCAAACCTAACCAGTCATGCCTGCAGCAATGTAAACCTGCTGGGGATAAAGCTGTAAACGAACGAAATAAATAAATGAATAAATAAATAAATAAACAGTAAACGAATAGATAAACAATTGAATTGATGTCATTATGTTCTTTATGGATTAACTAATTAAATTGATGAATAATTGAATAAATAAATAGATACATAAATAAATAAATAAACAAATTCATAAATGAATAAATAAACCAACACCTGAATGAATAATATGTAATTCTCTTGGTGCCCCAAAAGGAGAAGTATTGTGACGTGATACACAGTTCAAAAAGTTCACGAGCACCTTGCTCACCTGTATCCTGAAGAAGGGAGAAAAAAAAGAAGAGAAAGTTATCAAAGAACATTCTTCGTACCCGGCAACTGTGTACTGTGTGCACGTATTTCGGACTGGAAGTGGCACGGTGTCAACAATGTGTAAAATTACAACACAACGAATTGCCACAGATAGGAAATGATAACAAGAAGAAAACAGCGACATTCTGTACATTTCATTGATAGGAAGAACGAAATGCAGATTAAACAAAAAAAAATAATAAATAAAAACCTAGAAAAAAAAGGAAGGTAGTCTGGGAGTAAGGAAGGCCAACATAATGAAATCGGAGCAAAAAAAAAAAAGAAGATAAATAAATAAATAAATACATAAATAAATAACAGCTCAAAAGAAAGGAACAGGCTTCCTTTTAAGATCTTACGTTTTGAAAAGCCAGAAGATCACATGCGAGACACAGTGGCTGTGTGTGGACTCTGCTGGACTACTCATGACGCACCATTACTCGGGGCGTTACACACACACACACACACACACACACACACACACACACACACACACACACACACACACACACACACATAGTGTCATCGACTGTGTGGACTCTGCTGGACTACTCATGACGCACCATTACTCGGGGCGTTACACACACACACACACACACACACACACACACACACACACAGACATAGTCCCATCGACTGTGTGGACTCTGCTGGACTACTCATGACGCACCATTACTCGGGGCGTTACACACACACACACACACACACACACACACACACACACACACACACACACACACACAGACATAGTCCCATCGACTGTGTGGACTCTGCTGGACTACTCATGACACACCATTACTCGGGGCGTTATACAGACAGACAGACAGACAGACATAGTGGCATCCACTATGTGGACTCTGCTGGACTCATCATGACACACCGTTACTCGGGGCGTTGTACAGACAGACAGACAGACAGACAGACAGCACAACTGAACCATTACCTGATTCACAACGCATCCGACAACATCTCTTACAAGTTATTGGCGGTCGTGTTGTTACCGCCAAGGACTTCACGTTATGGAGCACGTTATGGAGCACTCTTCTACGAGTTCCAGAAAAAGGAAGATGCGAGACATGAACAAACAAACAAATAAATGAATACATGAATAGGTAATAATAATAATAATAATAATAATAATAATAATAATAATAATAATAATAATAATAATAGATATGTGAATAAATAAATGATTAATTAAACGAAAACATGAATAGACAAACAAACAAGCAACAACAACAACAACAAAAATCCACACTCACAAACGAACAACCCCCCCCCCCCACCCCCCATCCCCCCCCCACCCCCCAAAAAAAGAAAAGAATAAACAAATACATGACTTTCAGAATAACTAATTAATAGATAAATGATAGAATAAAGAAATGAATGAACGAACGAATGAATGAATGATTCAATCTAAAAAAAAAAAGAAGTAAAATCAGCAAAAGAAATACAGTGATGTGAAGATAAACAAAACATAAATTTCCAAACACACACACACACACACACACACACACACACACACACACACACACACACGCACGCACGCACACACACACACACGTATGACAAAAGATGACCATGAATTCAGTGCTGTGAGGGGAAATCAGTCATTTCCCTGTTAACAGTTTGAAATGCTTTGTATATAACATATCTACCTGTTCTTTACATTGTGGATACGGTGAAGGAGCATAAATGCTGAATATACAAGTCGCAAAATAAAATGATTGTTATCAACAAACGGAAAACACTACAAGATCACATTTCTGCATTTACTGAGAAAAAAAGTAAAACGGAGTGCAGCCTTAGACATGTAAACATGTGTTTGAAACTGAGTTGTCTTTTGCATTGAAAAAGGCGTAGCAAGAAAAACAAAAATTCTATGCTTCAAGTGTCATCCACGAGTTGTAAATATAAAGAAAACAAAACAATACAAAAACAAATTATATCTATCTATCTATCTATCTATTTATATGTGTGCAAATTATACCTATCTATCTATCTATCTATCTATATATATGTGTGTGTGTGTGTGTGTGTGTGTGTGTGTGTGTGTGTGTGTGTGTGTGTGCGCGCGCACATATGATTATGTTCTCAGGGGAATCACACCTTATTGATGCTATCTTGATGATTGTGTGTTGTTTATTGACAAAGTCGAAGAGAGAGAGAGAGAGAGAGAGAGAGAGAGAGAGAGAGAGAGAGAGAGAGAGAGAGAGAGAGAGAGAGAGAGAGAGAGAGAGAGAGATTCTGCTTTGACAGAAAAGGTAATTATAACAAAAAATAAATAAAGAAATAAAATAAATAAAAAAGGAGGTTGTGTTCGAAAATAAGCAAACATTGTTTACTACATTCAGTATTGAATACACACACGCACGCACACACGCATGCACACACACACACGCACACACACACACACACACACACACACACACACGCGGACACACACAGAGACACAGACACAGACACAGACACACACACACACACACACACACACACACACACACACACACACACACACATTGAGTCAATGATATTAACCTCCATTGTAAATAGTGTGAAATTACTTTGAGCAGAATTATCAATACTGAAGAAACCGTTTTTATAAAACGTTAATCAACAAATGAAAATTACTACAAAATTAACAAATGATTTTTTTCGCACTTACTAAGTACACTAGACTTGAGTCATATAAATTGCAGCCTGTATTTGTAAACACTGATAAGAAACTGAAAATGGTTGTGTCCTTTTTCTTCGGAATAGAAATCAATAATATTTTCATATAAAATATACACACCTCTATAGATCAGTAGATATAAACCAACAAATAAAATAAGGTAAATAAAACATACAAATATAATGCGGGTATGAAGCTCGTCTCTGATAAATTGAAACGTCGATGAAACTATTATTATGTTCATTTGAAGCATTAGTCAAACGCTTTTGTGAAAATTAACAACGAAATATCAGAATAATTCAGATATATATATATATATATATATATATATATATATATTATATATATACGTCTAGCATATACGTGTTAAGTTGCTGACGGCATTACATATTGCATACAAAACATTTATTACAGTCACAAGGAGTTAGGAAAGAAAAGTCCCAAATAGATATCAATCACAAAAATGAAGAAAGAAAACCACTCAGATGACGTGAAATATTCTGATATAGAACATCTAATCTGTGCATCTTGGAATTCATACCCTGTCATTCTGAAAATCCGAAACAAGCACAAAAACACCGATTTTATGCTCCTTATATTAGTAGCAAAAAACAACAACAACAACAAAAACCAAAAAAAAAAAAACTACAAAAAAACGCAGATACAAAACAGGAATTCAAAAGTCAAGGAATGAAGGGCAAAATGCCAATAATGGAAAGAGAAGGTAAAAATGGAGAATACGCAAGAACGAATCATTTTTTTAAAACATCTGATACGTCTGAATGAGCTTTTTCACTTTGAACATAAGCAGTAAATGTTAGATTCTCAGTATTATTTCATTGGCTGACAACATCACATCACTGGTTTAATTGTAGGTTTAATATCAACTACACTGATTTGGGGGTATCTTTTTTTTTCTTCTCATTGCGAATAGTTTGAAATGGCCTTTAGAAACATTATCAACATTGAAGTAGACATTTTGCAAAGAAAAAATATAGATAGATAGATATATCTCAACTAACGAAATATAGTCAATCGTCACTTTGTTCCGCACTGACTAAATAAAATGGACTTGAGTCAAACAGCGGCAGCATGTATCTGAAACACTGACAATAACTGGAAAGGGTTGTGTCCTGTTTCCATCAGAACAGCAAAAACACTGAACGTATTCGCATGAAATGTACACACCTCAATAGACCAAACTAGGAGGCAAATTGCACTGGCTCTTAGTGCTGCAGCCCTGTGGGCTAGTTGGCCTCCATCCCAACGCCGACTGTCCTAAAACCCTCTTGGCCGAGAGAGTGGGGATGTAACTTGGGCAAGACACTCTCCACTATAATCAAATTCTAGCCCAAATAGTCGAAACAGCAGTTGCCTCCTCTGCTGTTCTGATGGTCATAGTCGGACATGACTGACTATCATATACAATAGACCGATAGATAAAAGCCGACGAACAAAATACAAATAAGTTAAAGAACAAATGCAATATGCGGATATAAAAATATAACGAACGCCTTTGAGAAAGTCAGCATCATGTTTGTGTGAAGCTGATGAATATTCCACTGTTGTGAAAATTAATGACAAAAGTGAAGGAGATGAACAACAAATTATCTCGCTTATGTAAACAGTGTTAGAGAGAGAGAGATGGGGGGGGGGGGGGTGTGTGTTGGGGGGGGGGACAGATAGACAAAGAGAGACAGAGACAGAGCTGGACAAAGAGACAGGCAGGCAGACAAACGGGCAGACAGACAAAAAGAAAGGCCAAAACCGTGCATGTAAAAATAAATGAACAAAACACTTTCTTAGAACATATCCTGTATGTGATCGGGTGTTAACAGCATTGAGTATTTTGTCAATTCAATAAGAAACGACATATTTTGCGGTAAAACAGAAATTAAAAAAGTTATTCAAAACAAAACCGAAGAAACAAAACCATAAGAAGCCAATAAATACTCTGATATCTAGGATCTAAACCATGCATCGTGAAATATATGCCCTCATGTTCTGGTCATCTGAAACAAATGGGCAAGCAAGCGAAATACAATAGCAACAAACATAAAAAATAACATAAAAAAACAGCAACACAAAACACGGTATTGTGTGCCTGATATTAATGGGAGGAACAAAACGCAGATAGAAAAAAGCAAAACAGGGCGAAAGAGATTTAAAAAGAAGGAAGGAAGGAAGGAAGGCTGGAAGGAAGGAGGGAAGGACACAAAGCCAGTAATGAAAACATAAGAAAACCAGTGAAAACACGTAAGAAAGCACGATTGAAAAAAAAAACCCCAAAAACAGCCTGTTTAAAGTCTGAATCAGCTGTCTCACTATGAACGTCACCAGTAAATTTTGATATTTGGTATTATTTCATTCGCTCAGTACATCACAACACTATTTTTTGTACCTTTATATTGGCTTACAGCGATTTGAGGGTATCTAACCTTTCTTCCTAAATGTGAATGTTTCGAAATGTCTTTGAAGAAACAAACAAACAAACAAACAAACAAACAAAAAATCCGTATTGAAGAAGGAAGGAAGGAAGGAAGGAAGGAAGGAAGGAAGGAAGGCGAATAATGAAAACCCGAAGACGAAAATAAATGACAGCTCCCAAAGAAAGAGCGAGCATTTCTTCGGAGAACTTATGTTGTTTTCAAAGCCTTATTCTGGTGCTTCCCTTTGCAACTGGCCAATAAAATGATGTATACAATCATCATCATTTGTAGGACACTAGGGGGTCATTATTCTAGTTTTTATCATTATCATGTATATTGGTTTGCATAACGTGCGGGGAAATCTAACCTTTACCACTGTCAGTAGAGTGGAATGGCATAAAGAAGCATTATCGATATGGAATAAAACGTTTATCAAAACGTGAACATTATTACAGAAATATTATTTCCGCACTTACTAAGTAAAACAGACACGAGTCACTCGGTGGCAGCATTAAATGTGTAAACTGACATTTGAAACACTGAAAATAGTCTAGCCCTTTGCATTTGGGGAGATTTTGTCCACAAAAAAAGAGTAAAAATCACACACCATCATAGATCAGTAGATATAAACAGACAAATAAGATACAGATTGCGGGTATGAAAATCGTCTCTGAGAAACTCAACAAGAATAAAGCTGTTATCATGTGAAGCGGATAGATCATTGGTTTTTGTGAAAAAAACATGGCGAAAATATTTACTTATTCAAATATGAGAGAGAGAGAGAGAGAGAGAGAGAGAGAGAGAGAGAATGGGGGGCGGGAGGAGGGGTACTTGATAGATAGAGAGACAGAAAGAATCACAGAGAGAGAGACAGAGTGGGGGGGGGGGGTTACTTGATAGATGGATAGATAGCCAGAAAGAATCAGAGAGAAAGAAAGAAAGAAAGAGAGAGAGAGAGAGAGAGAGAGAGAGAGAGAGAGAGAGAGAGAGAGAGAGAGAGAGGGAGAGAGTCGTGTTTTGTATAAAGAAAAATTACATTTTCTTTGATTATACTACTATCATGTAGGTCATAACTTGTTTACAGCATTGGATATTCCGCTGAAATAAAACAAGAACAATGAAAAAATGAAAGTGAAAGTAACAATAGATAAAACCAGCAAAAATATGTTTGTCGAACACAAAAAATGAACAAAGAAAACGACAGGATTGGAGGAGTAATACTATAATATATAAGGTACAATCCATACATCGGGAAATGTGTGCGCTTTTATTCGGCTAATCTGAAACTAATGAGCGAGCAAGCGGAAAAAAAAAAACAGGAAAGAAAAAGAAGACACGAGAGAGAGAGAGAGAGAGAGAGAGAGAGAGAGAGAGAGAGAGAGAGAGAGAGAGAGAGAGAGAGAGAGAGAGAAACTTGAAGCTTGAAACTTGAAACTTGAAACTGTTTATTGTCATTGCCTACAAAAAGGTCTTTTGACAAGGGGGTTAACATTTGTTTCAATGCCAACTGATAATATTTCCCATAATGATCAAATAAATTATCCACACTGAAGATAAACAAAGATTAGCAGCACACTCACAACACAATATGCAAAGAAATGAAACAAACAATCAAACAAGAAACAAACACATACATGAAATACTTCGTGTTTTGAAAATCCATTCACACGTCATTTCTTGTAGTCTGTACTTTCCTTTAAGAACAATTCAGCATCAACATCAACCATGGTTAACTACCTTCAAATTCATTGTTTTAATTATTGTTAAGAAAACCTTGTCTAATTTTTTGTGCCTCTGCGATGAACTTAGAAACTGATCTAATTACAATATCATACTCAGACGATAAAACAGAAACAATATCGTCCATTCTAGCTACATTTGAATTTAAAAGTTTACATTTTTCTCGCACAACCTCATAAGCTTTACACTGAAAGAGAAAATCTTTTTAATCATCAATTTGGAATCCACATGCAGGGAAAGGTAGTTCTGTGGAAGTCCCAAGTTCAAATCATTTTTTATTTGAGTTAAAACCAAGTGCTCTTAATCTAAACCTTGCATAACTAATTCTGTGCCATATGTCTGTAATAACATTTAGAAATTTTTCAGGCCAAAATACATTCTTAAATGAGAAAAACAACAACAATAGCTTTCTTTGCTTTTCATATCCGATTGCCACTTTTGTTTGAAAGAGCAAACGAGTCTGTCTTTAAATTCTGAGATAAACTGCTGTTCATTCCCTACTCCCTGTGACAACAACACAATTCCAAAACCATGTTCTGATAAAACCTTCTTTACTCTATAAGCCCAGTTTTCTTTCTCTAACTCTAATTGTACATACAGCATATCATATGCCTGTCAACAAAGACGTGTTTGTGGAAGCTTCAACAGTTTCAACCAGTACTTAATGCACCTTACATACGTTTTTACATACAAAGGATATCTTCCTGTTTCTCCGTATAGAACTGTGTTGGATGAATGTATTGGCACATTAAGAAAACGTTTAATAGCATAAGTATGTACTTTCTCAATCTGCGAATTCACATTTAGTCCCCAAAATTCAGATGCATATGTAATTAAAGGTTCTATCTGTGTGTCAAATAGTTTCCAAAACAAACAACAATCAAACGCATTGAGCTTTCTTAAAGAGAGAGAGAGAGAGAGAGAGAGAGAGAGAGAGAGAGAGAGAGAGAGAGAGAGAGAGAGAGAGAGAGATGAAGGAAGGAAAGAAAGTTGTTAATGAAAAAAGATAATAAAAAAAATAAATAAAATAAAATAAAATAAAAACTGAGAGCTCGCAAGTACGAAAGAAACAAACAAAAACACTTTTCGTCAACGAACATGTTTCAAAGCCTGAGTCAGATCCTTCTCTTTGAAAGTTGCCAGGAAATATAAAAATACATTATTACTTTATTCATTCACTACATCGCTAAACTGATTTTATCATAGTTATGTATATATGCAGTGACATGGGTAGTTCAGTATACAGATAATTATACAGTGAGATGGGGAGTTAAATATACAGATAATTATACAGTGACATGGGGAGTTAAATATACAGATAATTATACAGTGACATGGGGAGTGTATAATCTTCGTCATTGCGGATAGGGTGAAACGGCTTTGCGAAACAAAATAAATACTGTTTGAATCATTTTGTAAATTTGCTCTCAACGAACGTGAATTTCTCCAATATCACTTTTTCCGCACTTGCAAAGTTTAGACATGAGTCAGACAGTGGCAGCATGTATTTGAAACAGTGGTACAAAAAAGATTTAGAAAAATAAAAATAGAAAAGAACAACAACAAAACACTAGAACTGGAAATATACGTTTTCATTGGAACTGCCTATGTCGAGAAAATATACTCATAATAAAAAACACACACAAAAAAACAAAGATATAAAGTGCATTCACCGCTACTGATTAGTAGATACAAGCCAGCGGAAAAAGAACAAAAACCCAAGTGAATACAAGATATAATAACCATAAAATGCGGGTATAAATATCGTCTCTGAGAAAGGCAACAGCAAGGAAACTGTCATCATGTTCATGGGAAGCACATTCATCATCGGCTTTTGTGAAAATCAGTAACGAAATATCTTCTTTCTCAAAGAGAGAGAGAGAGAGAGAGAGAGAGAGAGAGAGAGAGAGTGTCTTATGTGAAGTGAAATCAAATTGACAAAATGTGATGGTGCATGCGAAAATCATGGATAATGGTCAAAATTCACAAAATGATATTATTCTTTTGACTGAAAGTAGAGAGAATTCTGAATAACACACAGAAAACGGAATTCAAGTATCTTTATTAGTTTCTGAGACACATGCATTTGAGTCTCGTGATGATCACAAACGTACTTCTGAGAAAATTGGGGCAAACGAGTTCGCTGTTTCCCACTCTTGGTCACCAATTCCCAATGGGAAAACATCAAAATAAAGCACTAATACTTTATATTTCTTTATAATACTTGGTAATTTAATAGAAAAAGAATCATAGAATCTGAATAACCAAAAAACTCAAATCTGATATTTTCACCCCTTGTCACTTTCACAGCGTGTTGCGTGAAATTTACTCCAGCGACTTATCCATGATTTTCGCGTGCGGCGTCACAAATGCTTTCTTCGAATATATCATGTACGTCACATGTTGTTTCCCACATTAAATATTGCAATAAAAAGATAAACAAAGACGTCGCTATAAACAGAGAGAAAAAAAAGTTATAACACACACACACACACACACACACACACACACACACACACACACACACACACACACACACACACTAGTACGTGTAACACGGATCTATAAAATCTAAACTGTCCATCGGGGAACGTGCAACCATTACTGTACTAATCTGAAAATAACGAGCGAGCTAGCGGAAAAATAGCGATGGTGTACACGCTATATCAACAGGAAGAACGCAACGTAGATAGAAAGACAGAACAAAACAAAGAAGAAAAGAAAGAAAGAGAGAAATAGGAAGGAAAGAAAAAAAAAAACGATCTCGATAATGGAAGAAGAAAGAGAGCTTATGGGGAAAACAGAACGGAAAAAAAGGGGGGGGGGGACCGCTTACAGTTGTATTATGTCCATATCAACTGATTACTTACCGGTAATTTAGATATGCATCATCATTCTATGCGCTCACTTGTGTGCGTGTGTTTTTTTGTTTTTTTTGTTTTTTTGTTTTGTTGTTGTTGTTTTTTGTTTGTTTTGTGTGTGTGTGTGTGTGTGTGTGTGTGTGTGTGTGTGTGTGTGTGTGTGTGTGTGTGTGTGTGTGTGTGTGTGTGTGTGTGTGTGTGTGTGTGTGTGTGAAAAGTTACTAAGTAAAACGTCAATAGAATTGAAAGCAACACGAGTCTCCCTCTTCAGAACAGGTGCCAAAGCTTTGCTCAGAGTCTGTGGATAGTTGTATAAATAAACCATAAAAAATTATGTTTTCGTAACGATAAATTACACAGAAAAGATGTAAAAAAAAAAAAAAAAAAAAAAAAAAAATCAACATTGTTAATACGGAAGCCTTTTTTCTTCTTCTTTTTTGTATATAACATCCAACGGACTATGCCTCAATTTATTTGACAGCATTGTAGATGTTTCTACGTTTATTCATTAGTTATCATCTGTTGATAATAAACAGACAGGGTGTTTTTTTTTATCCGTCACGCTGGAAATCCCGCAGTCATCAATAATGAGGTCCACGCAAAATAATATGTGCACCGCTACATGTAAGTAACATAAATCCACGAATTTAAATGCAGAAAGCTGGCTCAGTGATCAAAACTGTCGAGGAAGTTAATCACTACGCTGTGTACATATTCACGATTCATGTCGTCCTCTGATTAAAAAAAAACAAACAATTAAAAATCAGCAAAAATATCAATAGAAACGCGCGCACGTGTGCCTGTGTATGTGTGTGTGTGTGTGTGTGTGTGTGTGTGTGTGTGTGTGAGAGAGAGAGAGAGAGAGAGAGAGAGAGAGAGAGAGGAACAGAGAAAGAGAGAGCAGATTGTTCGTTCTTTAGTTTAACGTCTTTTCACTGTAAGTGATATTAGACGAAAGAGAGCAGATAACATAGAAGTAGACGGGGGTGGGGTGGACATGATAAAGAAGAATTAAATCCTTCAATTATCAAGCCAATGCGAGCGGCATCCGTTGTATACAGCATGCATCCAATATCACACACACACACACACACACACACACACACACACACACACACACACACACACACACACACACACACACACACACACACACACACACACACACACACACACACACACACACACACACACACACACACACACACACACACACACATTCACGTTCTAATAGACATTATCAAAACAAGGCAAAAGGCAAAACTACACCAACCTGTCATGTATCACAATCAGTAATACATCACATCAGAACCAATCGTTGACGTAAAGGAGCTATGAGGAATATTGCAAAAACAAAGCATTTTGAAAATTGACATGACATTTCCAACATTACTTTTGAACAATAAAATTTCTCGTCATATTTTCAAGTCAGTATATTCGTGTAATATCGTGCAACGTCTTAACATTAGTAAAATAAAGTGCATGTAGTAGATTGGCAGCAATATCGACAATCATGTTAGTCACATCAGGTAATAAATTGATTATAAGCAGAAGGTCTAGTTTCATCGTTAGCACTGGAGAGCATGTTTCGAAGAATTTTGCCAATGTGAGGAAATGAGCATCGATACACAGTTGTACTATAAAAGAAAAAACAAAACAAAAGAACAACACCTAGCAAACAAACATATGAAAGCATGGAAAAAGAAACCACCATTTGTGAGCAGAATATTTGAATCCTGTGCAAGTGCAAAAATATGTAGGTACCAAGAGATTCTTCTCGAAATGAAGGAACCGTGTATGTCATGTGTAGTTTTCCAAATAGGGAGAAAGGTACACACACACACACACACACACACACACACACACACACACACACACACACACACACACACACACACACACACACACACACGAGACAGACAGACAGACAGAGACAGAGACAAAGACAGAGAGACAGAGACAGAGAGATTCATTTGAATACCCAGCTTTTAAGAAAGTGTTCGGATTGATCAAAATAAATCAGAATCTTCTGCGACGGACAACATAAGGTTATGGTCAAAAGTGCGGATCAAAAGTGATAATTAAAACAGTAAATGCTTTTCAAAAAAACAATAATTCAGCGCTTTTGTGTTTTCTGCACATATAGAGAATACACTTGAACATGCGCTCTCTCTCTCTCTCTCTGTTTCTTTTTTTTCTTTCTCTCTCTCTATCACACACACACACACACACACACACACACACACACACACACACACACACACACACACACACACACACACACACACACACGGCAAACTGCATGACGTAATAACCAAACTGCTGTTCAAATGGAATAGAAACGACTTTACCTACTTTGATAAACTCCTTTTATAGAAATTCTTTTCTGCGTTGTCGTTTGTTCTGCGACACACACACACAGACACACACACAGACACACACACAGACACACAGACACACAGACACACAGACACACACACACACACACACACACACACACACACGCGCGGGAGAATGGAAACATGGACAATTATATCAATAAACAGCACCGTATTATAGGTATTTTAAGTTAGTATCGTGTCAGCACTACATATTAGTCGTTAGGAGCATTTCGATCAAAAAAACAAGAAGGAATATGAAAAAAAAGGAATATAGAATGTTCAGCCACTTACTTATCATCGGTGGACTGGACAGGAACATTTACCCAGCAGAATGAGAAAAGCACACAAAAACCCCGCATGATTTATTATAGTCTATCGATGTCTATACATAGTATGATATCTATAAAAGCTATAGATGGACTATTCCATCCACTTTTGCGGCCATCGTGACAGTGAATTCGCGTCCGCTTAGGAAGCAAGAGAATCTGAGCGCGCTGGTTCGAATCACGGTTCAGTTGCCAGCACTTTCTCCCCCTCCACTACACTTTGAGTGGTGGTCTGGACGCTAGCCATTCGGATGAGACGATAAACCGAGGCCCCGCGTGCAGCATGCACTTAGCGCACGTAAACAAACAATAACACGGCAACAAAAGGGTTGTCCCTGGCAAAATTCTGTTGAAAAATCCATTTCGATAGTAAAACAAATAAAACTGCACGCAGGAAAAATACAAACAAATGGGTGGCGCTCTCAGTGTAGCGACGCGCTCTCCCTGGGGAGAGCAGCCCAAATTTCCCACAGAGAAATCTGTTCTGACAAAATAGAGAAATACAATACAATGCAATCCAACTGTATCCAGCTATACCTAAGGCTCTGCACCTTGGTGGAGCGAGGAAATTCGGAGTAAAGTGCCTTTCCCAAGGACACACCATGCCGAAACGGGTCGGGCCTCGAACCCTGATCAGTAGTGAACACTGGGTCCCAATTCCATCACTTTACCGATTTGGACACTGCGCGTCTTTTATCGTCTCTACTGAACCATAAGCTATGGCCCAGTGTTTTAAAGCAGTCCCATACATCCAGCGCTGGTCTTGGGGAGCATTGGTCGCATTTTGACCTCAAAGAGCAATGCTTGTCTCGTCTCTGAGACAACTGGTGATATCGTTATTGTTCCGAAATGCTATGGTAACATTTGTTATTGTCGGTCATGTGAATCATTATCCTCAAAAAGGCAACGCCTGCCTCTGAGAACCTTGCTATATTGTTTCTATCAACTCCACACCTTCCGTTGATATTGTTTCTATCAACTCCCCACCTTCCATTGATATTGTTTCTATCAACTCCCCACCTTCCATTGTGTTTCTATCAACTCCCCACCTTCCATTGTGTTTCTATCAACTCCACACCTTCCATTGATGTTGTTTCTATCAACTCCACACCTTCCATTGTGTTTCTATCAACACCACACCTTCCATTGATGTTGTTTCTATCAACTCCCCACCTTCCATTGTGTTTCTATCAACACCACACCTTCCATTGATGTTGTTTCTATCAACTCCACACCTTCCATTGATATTGTTTCTATCAACTCCACACCTTCCATTGTGTTTCTATCAACTCCACACCTTCCATTGATATTGTTTCTATCAACTCCACACCTTCCGTTGATATTGTTTCTATCAACTCCACACCTTCCATTGATATTGTTTCTATCAACTCCACACCTTCCATTGTGTTTCTATCAACCCCCCACCTTACATTTATATTGTTTCTATCAACTGCACACAAAAGTTGCAGCCATGAACAGAATCGTAAAAACTGCCACCAAGATTACCGGGGCTGATCTACCTTCTCTAAACGACATATATTATAAGCGGCTACTCAAAAAAGCAAAATCAATCAGCCAAGACGAATCACATCCATCTTTTGGGATTTTTGAGATGCTCTCCTCAGGTCGACGGTACAGAAATATAAGGACGAAAAGCAATTGCTTCGCCAATAGCTTTTTCCCCAAAGCAAAGCACTGACTGCTCGAACAAATCCAGTGTGATTAAATAGAATTGTGCAACCAACAACCATATACCTGAAGATCTAGTCATCAGCCCCATCCACATGTAATATGCGGCTTCTGTTCAAACGTATATATGTGTATGGGGGGAGGGGGGGGGGGGGGGGGTTGCGTGTGTGTGCGCGCGCGCGCGCGAGCATGTGTGTGTGTGTGTGTGTGTGTGTGTGTGTGTGTGTGTGTGTGTGTGTGTGTGTGTGTGTGTGTGTGTGTGTGTGTGTGTGTGTGTGTGTGTGTGTGTGTGTGTGTGTGTGAGTGTGCATAAGTTTTTGTATTGACATGCACATGTATGTATCCTAAATTCTATGTATGATTTTCGATTTATGTTTGTACCTTCTTATGTACTATCCCCTTCAATATTCCCTGTGACCCCGGTACATTTGGTAACATATTCTGTTCTATTCTATTCTATTTATTCACTTTATAAATGGCAGCATTCAAAAGTGAAAATTAACACATTTGAAAACAGAAGACTTCCATAACCACGGGACGGAAAGCATTGATTTCAAAACAAGAAATCGTTGTTGGCTGACGTTAAATCACAATTTACTTTTCTTTTCTTATATGTCATTTGATTGGTTCGAGTCAGTTTCAGTTTCAGTTTCAGTTTCTCAATAAGCCATCAATGCGTTCAGACAAATCAATAATTATACCACTACCTCACATCTGCATGGCAGATGCCTGACAGCAGCATAACCCTTAGTCAGGCCTTGAGTGTTTTCCTATCAGAGTTGATTTCTTTTGCTAAATCACACTCTTGTTGCCATGGGTTCTTTTCCGGTGCGTCAAGTGCGTACTGCACGCGGGACCTCGGTTTATCGCTTCATCCGAACGACTAGACGCTTTGTTTGATTTTCCAGTCAGAAGAAAAGGCGACAGTGGGATTCGAACCCAGACCCTCACGGACACAATATTGGTCTTAACCATTCTGCCACCTTGCTGCACGCTGTAGCAGAGATGGGGAGAAGGATTGAATCTGAACAAAAAGAGTGGCAGCGATGATGGGATTAAAGAAAGAAACAAACCCACAGAAAATGATTGCAATGTAAAATGAAATCCGAAAAACAAAACACTTGAATCCAAAGATAGATTGAAATGATCAAAACCAAATGGATAGAACTGCAAACACAGAGGGCATGAGAGTGGGGATACAAAAAAGAGGCCTGGGGTAGGATCAAAGAAGAGACGAAATGCGATGATTTTAGAAAGAAAAAATGTACGGGTGAGCAAACAGAAAATTAATTAAAAAAAAAAAAAAGCATTGAAAAGAGAAGCAAAACAAGCGAGAGAGAGAGAGAGAGACAGACAGACAGACAGACAGACAGACAGACAGAGAGAGAGAGAGAGACAGACAGACAGACAGACAGACAGACAGAGACACAGAGAGAGAGAGAGAGACAGACAGACAGACAGAGAGAGAGAGAGAGCAGACAGACAGACAGACAGACAGAGACACAGAGAGAGAGAGAGACAGACAGACAGACAGACAGAGAGAGAGAGAGAGAGAGCAGACAGACAGACAGAGACAGAGAGAGAGAGAGAGCAGACGCAGCCAGACAAACAAAGTGACACACAGACAGACAGACTGAAAATGAAGATTAAAGAGGATGGACTCATAACTATCTCTGGCAATAAAATTATATATTTCCAAGCGGTCTAAATTTTGCTTGCGTCATTCAATACCATTCCATGCATTCTAAAAAATCACATGAATCATTATCTACAGCGGGAAACTCGACGCAATGCTTTTTGCTTCAGAAACAAAGAAACAACTCTGAATAATGCTTCAGATAGATGACATGAGGTGCCAGTACAAAAATCATAAAACAAACACATTATTGACTCAAACAATTGCTGCAAGGGAGGACAACATTAGTCTTGGAGACCCGCAAATTACTGGGTTTGTGCACTGCAATAAAACATGATCATATTCTGACACCCAAGTCCCTTTGCAATTTGAGTTAGCAACGACAAAACAGAGTTAACAGCCAAAACACGCAGCATTCGGGATCTATTACAGTCTGAATATATCGGCCTCTGTATCCATTAGATGGCAAAGCATTGTAAAATCATGACGGAACTAAAAACTGTTATCATAATGGAGGGGGTGGGGGAGGGGGAGAGGATTGCAGCATATCATTTGACACGTTATGTAGTTTTCCTCACAGCTAATGGTGTAAAGAGCATCGTGTGTATGGTTTAACAAAAAAGCAACAAACAGATAGACTGGGGTGATGTGGTGGATGAGATGAATAACCAAACTTGGATGCTGGACCTCAAAATCATGTAAGCACACGAATGCACACACACACACACACACACACACACACACACACACACACACACACACACACACACACACACACACACACACACACACACACACACACACACACACACACTGAACACAGACAGCTTTGACCTTTCATAGAGTAAGATCAGTCTAAAACCGGGGAAGCCTGATATCAAGTTCAAGAAGAAAAACAAAATCAATGTCAAATGAAATATGAAGAAGAAGAAGAAGAAGAAGAAGAAGAAGAAGAAGAAGAAGAAGAAGAAGAAGAAGAAGAAGAAGAAGAAGAAGAGAATGGCAAAGCGGCACAGCCGAGCAAAGAGACCTTTGGAGCACAGGGAAAGATAAAAAAAAAAAAAGAAAAGAAAAAAAAAAGAATAAAATGTCATTGACTGATATGGACAGAAAATAGACAGATGTGCTGAAACAGCAACGTTTAGTGAAAAATACCGTTTCAACTAAAGTGAACTGATATCAGAATCGCTTCTCCAACTCAGTATGAATCTGACATCCAAAACGCAAGAATTGTGAGTACAACATTTTCTTTTTTTAGGTATATTTATTCCTCATTGGGTTCATTCTGAAATAAAAATTAGGAATCTATCTCAAGTAAAACATAACGTCGGTGATTCGAGGTGTGAAATCGTAAAAGTGATTTCGTTTTAAGCAGAATAGATATTCCTCCAATGATTACATCCATAGAAAAACGGGAACGTTCGTATATACGTATTGGGCGAAAAATATAGATTGTACATACCTTCCTGTCTCTATTTAATGCTTAGACACAGAGGATAAGGTACAGACACACCGACATACTAACAGTCAGCCAAGCAGACACACAAACATAGACTCGGCTGCGATGTGTTATCTTTGACAGCAACACCAGTTTGAAGAAACAGAAATAAAATGGTAAGTATTTGAGAAAGTATATCTTTCCGCATCAGGAGCTCAGCTTATGATATATGCATATAGGTTTTCTTCTCGAGTCCTAAATACTCCAAGCACAATAAAAATAAAAAAAAAGTATACAGTTAGTATTTCTATGGTCTTTTAATTTCTAATCACAATAAAGAAGGTAACAAAAACATGTTTGTGGAAGGGCGGGAGAAGGGCGGGAGAAGGGCGGGAGAAGGGCGGCAATGAAAATTGAGGCATGTTGATAACAGACTGAGAAAAGTTGTGTCCATGGCAGCTATCAAAACCAGAAACCGAAATAATCATTCTCTCTCTCTCTCTCTCTCTCTCTCTCTCTCTCTCTCTCTCTCTCTCTCTGTGTGTGTGTGTGCTGTATATGTCAGTAACAACAGAATGTTTACGATCCCCCAAAACACTGGAAAGCTGCAATGATTAAGAGATCGGCTCTAAAATGCGGGTGGATCATAAGTCCACATTATGGATGTACAATAATGTTGTCCGTTCTTTTGATTCGGTTGTTTTTTCTTCGACCTCCTTCATAGCCTCTAGCAAATCAAAACGCAAATAACGGCGTGGCTCACCTTTTTTCAAGCAAGCAGAAAAAAAGCGTTAACTGGCATATGATGCTTTTTTTTTCTTCTTCTTCTTTTTATAAGATAATCACGTGATAGATTAATAAACAATATAAGAGGAGACAACAGCTGTGTAAACATAACAGCAAGAAATAAAGGAATCATAATAGTCCAGCATATATTCGTCATTCGGTTTTACACACAGAAACAAAATACAAATCAATTAATAACAATTTAAAGAAAATACTGAATATGCGTGTGTCCTTCCCCAATTACACTAAAAGAAGGGGGAAAAGTACGGTTTCCTCATTGGCACAATCTTCATTCAAAACACCTCCATTCTCTTTTTTTTCTGTTAGTTAACATATTTTTGGTCCAAGCAAACTAACAAGATTGTATAAAAAAAAAAAGAGAAAAAAAAAGTAATCAACATATTCATACGTCTTCGGCGATTTCCTCTGGCAGTCTGTTACTGACATGATTTTTGGCCCAATTTTTGGCAAGCAGTTGAACAGAATGACAATCAATTTGCGGGCAACGGACAATGTGGCATTGTGCCCCTAATTTTCAGTCACAGGAGAATGAAACTTCCAGTGGTCATCATTCACGCTAAAACAGGATGCACACGCACGTTTCCTACATTAGTCCCTTCTGGATAAATCGTGATTTGAATTTATTTAAAGAAACAACAACTAATTTTCTATGGCCATTTGCGTGTAAAACTAGCAAATGTGAGGGGCTGACTTTGTAGGGAGAACAGTGAGAGATCGTCAGCATTTGAAAAATAATCCTCGAAAACTGATCACAACATTAAATGATGTTAATTAACAAACTTGTATAATGTCACGTCAGATTGCGGGGCAGATTTGGCGGGACATAACACGCAAAACAAGAGTCCCACTGTTAACTGTTTTCATCCGGTACAGAACTGGGGAAAATTATGTCATGTGTCAGAAAAGTGTTGCTGAATACCTGTTCAGTTGAAACTGTACAGGGATGTATCTTTCGATGTTTGTTCTTATAAGTGTTTGACATACAGCATAGTGTCCTCTGTCATTGACGCCAAATATGTTTCATATTTTGTATCAGTTAACTGAAATATGTAATATTTTGATGTACCCACAAAGGGTTTCATGAAATAAACATGTATTGTCTTGTCTCGATTTGAATTGTTAATGCCGTGATCCTTCGTAAGGTGGCAAAAACATTGCAAGTCCCGTGTGGTTCTACAGATTATTAAAGGGGAAAAAAGATATGTTATTTGTTTGACTGTCATTATTGCAAACTGTTAATACACGTGAAAGTACATCATCATGGGCGGCACAATATCATACACTCTCACACTGATATGAGTTGACTTAAAAGTGTAGGCCGACTTTCGGCACATAAGGGTGCTAGCAATGCTGCTTTGCCTAAAATAAAATACAGTTCTGTATCATGATATATATTTTCTTTTGACATAACACGATTCTTTGCAACATGATATAACTACAGGGAAAGCGCTTTACACGTGAAAGATATCCTTGTGATCATCAGCAACCGTTTATCATTGCGAACTCCATTCCCCGTCACAATGAACGCTCTGTTGATTTATGTACAAGTCAAAATGGCATGACAGTCATCTTCATCACATTAACAGTATATCAATAGGTACATGAAACGAAAACATCGTACTTGTAAATCCTTTTCTGTTTTACTTCTGCATAGCAGGGGCATTATCATGGCCACCCCACACAACGGCAGGTTCATTGTTGCCGTTGCCTTCAGGCCGAAGCGATCTCCCTGTCCAGTTAGACACGTGTGTTGTCCACAAACTGACGCATCATTCACGGCTAAACATCCTGTGGCATAGTGATGCCAGGACGTCAGCCATCTGTGGTCCGGCGGAATCTCACGTATGTGTTCGGCTGCGGATTCCAGGAAGTCTGGTCAGTGAAAGCCACACATGGCCTGTGGCACTCACAGGGAAACTACAGCCCTCATCCGGTGGGTAAACATCGAAAACAAAGGGAAATAAATAAAAGACACTCCTTTAAAGATCCATGCAAATCGTAGTTTGCTGTCAAGATCAAAATGAAACCAATGAATATATGCATAAACAAATACATATCATTAAGTAAATAAATCCGTAAATAAAGGTGAATAAGACCTGCAGCGTTCCCTTAAAAAACGACGTTGGACATTCTGCGCATACCAACTTGAACGGGAATGGGACAGGAAAAAGAAGAACAAGTTGAACGAGAACAGAAAGAACAAGAACAAAAACAAAAAAGACGAGAATAAAAAAGAGAGAGAGAAAAAAAAAAAGGAAAAAAGATTCGCTTCTAGCCCCGCCTGGCGTATACAGCGGAAGTGAAATATCGATGGCAAATAAAATGGAACACTAAAACCAACAGGAACATAAGATAACACAAAAAAGATAAGAAAGACAATATATATAAAAAAAAAAAAACCCAAAAAACAAAAAAAAAGCAAAAAACAAACAAACAAACAACAACAACAACAACAACAAAAACAGGCCGCGCAATGGGTTCACTGCTACCTCAGATCATCTGACCACCAGGCAACGACACCACTCGGTAAAATGATGATGATGATGATGATGACGATGATGATGATGACTCTGACAATTAAAAGACAAAGATTATTACTTGGGTATTGAACGACACATAATTCAACGCTTTAGCAAACTATGATGGCAAGTGCATACGCACTCTCTGTCGGAACTCCTGCACTTCTGGCACGTTGTCTGTACAGCTGCTGAATTAACG
>NC_134880.1:35391303-35426303 GCF_041734735.1 Babylonia areolata
CATGGAAAGAAACAAAGCAAAACGAATGAGGTATACACTATGAATCGCTTTCCCAGCAGGAACACAGTTTGGATATGACCAAACCATTTTCAAAAGCAATACGGATACTGATAACCTCCGTAAAAGAATTCAGCACTGGTATTCTCATAGAAAAATATACAAAGTGCAGAAGTCAGCACTGGTATTCTCATAGGAAAAATAACCAAAAAAACAAAGTGCAGAAGTCAGCACTGGTATTCTCATAGAAAAATAAACAAAGTGCAGAAGCCAGCACTGGTATTCTCATAGAAAAAAAACAACAACAAAAAAACAAAGTGCAGAAGTCAGCACTGGTATTCTCATAGAAAAATATACAAAGTGCAGAAGTCAGCACTGGTATTCTCATAGAAAAATAAACAAAGTGCAGAAGTCAGCACTGGTATTCTCATAGAAAAATAAACAAAGTGCAGAAGTCAGCACTGGTATTCTCATAGGAAAAATAACCAAAAAAACAAAGTGCAGAAGTCAGCACTGGTATTCTCATAGAAAAATAAACAAAGTGCAGAACTTAGCACTGGTATTCTCATAGAAAAATATACAAAGTGCAGAAGTCAACACTGGTATTCTCATAGAAAAATAAACAAAGTGCAGACGCCAGCACTGGTATTCTCATAGAAAAAAAACACAAAAACAAAAACAAAAAACAAACAAAGTGCAGAAGTCAACACTGGTATTCTCATAGAAAAACAAAACAAAGTGCAGAAGTTAGCACTGGTATTCTCATAGAAAAACAAAACAAAGTGCAGAAGTCAGCACTGGTATTCTCATAGAAAAACAAAGTGCAGAAGTTAGCACTGGTATTCTCATAGAAAAACAAAACAAAGTGCAGAAGTCAGCACTGGTATTCTTATGAAAAATATACAAAGTGTAGAAGCACTATCATTCTGTCCCATGCACGAACACGCATATACACATCATCATGATCATCATCATCTACTTCATCGTCGTCGTTGTTGTCGTCATCATCAACATCACCATCGCCAACGTCATCATCATCGTAACAGACAACAGGTAGAAGAGAAGAAAAAAATAAAAACAAAACAAAAGCAAAAGAAAACAACAACAAACAAACAAAAAAGACAAGACGAACAAGAAGAAGAAGAAGAACAACAACAACAACAACAACATCAACAGAACCATAACAATAAGAAGGACAAGACGAAGATGAGCAAGATCAAAAACAAAGGAGAACAAAGTAGTGAGGGACGTATTCTGAATTGAGACAGGAGCAAACAGCAAGCAGACGATAGCAACGTAACGTGATAGACGGAGCACGCTTTGAATGGCAGTGCACTTCAAGCAAGAGAGCTCTCTTCGTTTTCTTCAAGCGAGGCACGCAGGTTCAAAGCGATGCCAAACTGGTGAATCACTCCTCTTAATACAGAACTGATGATTAAGGTGGAAAGGGAAAGGAGATACGGTGTTTACACGCCGTTTCAAGCTGGAGGGAATTGTTGTCAGCACAAAAATAACGAGAGCAAAAGCAATCTTGAGACAGAACTGGAGATAGGTGGGTTTCATGTCAGAGCAGCATTTATAACAGAGGAGGTGAGTGAGTGAGTGTGAGTGTGTGTGCGTGTGTGTATGTGCGGAGGGGTGAGGGGGGTGTTGTTTGTGAGAGTGCGTGTGTGTGTGTGTGTGTGTGTGTTTGTGAGAGTGCGTGCGTGAGTGCGTGCGTGCGCGTGTGTGTATTTGTAACAAGGAAACGCGCCTCGCCGAAATCGCGCATCTACGTGACGTCAAAATTACATCATCTTAGCTGAACAGACTATAAATAAAATCAAAAGTACGGAAAGCAAAGGATGACGCAACTCTACGGAATATTATCGCGTCGTCGCCAATGCGTCTGTAACTGCATTCACGATCAAACGGAATTTCGTGAGCTGAAGTATTTTGTTGAAATTAAGAGGTGAAAGAATTGATTGAATTTATGAATTTTATCTATAGGATGATATTGATCTAGAGAATGAATGGACTTATTTTGAAATAATTGTTTTAATTTCATGTGGTTTTTTTTTTGTATTCTTATGATTTTCTCCCTGGGAGAAAATGAGTGAGCTCGCCAAAATGGGTTGGCTCATTGACTATTTTGGATCTCTCAGTATTTCTTTCATATTCTTGTAGTAAAGTTAATGTAATGGTAAGGTGACCAAGATGGAAGCAGAACGAAAGATTATTTCATCGTTTATTTAGGATTTGCTTGGGATCTAAAGATTTAGAGATCCAGAAAAGTATAGACCTAAAGGGAACGGGAGCTAGTTAGGAATTGCGTTCAAAAGGGAAGGAACTGTAAATTAGCTATTGCGTTATTAGTTGGTTTGATAATCACTGATGATAATTTAAGCTGCCTAAGGCCTATTGGCAAAACGTCCAGTGTATTTCATGTTTTATTCCTGGCGTTTTGTTCGTGCCTATCTCATTTGTTTCCGTGCTGTTCTTGTATTATAATGAGTATAAAGAACTAAGAAACTTAGGCCAGATGTTCCCCTGTGTCGTGTCCAGCTCCAGACCGGCCCAGAAAATAGAAGAAAGAACTGATGCGAGGAGGTTTTGAGGGTTTTTTTTTTTTTCTAAAGACTGTGACCCTACCCCTGAAGAACTATATGTTCCGGCGCAGAACCTTCCGTTCCGTTGTGGAGTCGTCTTCCACGACTCAACCTGCTCACTACACGGAGTCTTCTTCCTCTACAGACTTCACCAGCCGGAGGTCGTCACCTCTTCAGCGCTCCAGTGAAAAGAAGACACTTCTTCAATTACGGCGAAGACTTCACCCGGCCAGCTAAGTAGATGTGTGTGTGTTTGAGAGAGAGAGAGAGAGAGAGAGAGAGAGAGAGAGAGAGAGAGAGAGAGAGAGTGTGTGTGTGTGTGTGTTTGTGAGTGTGTGTGGGGGGATGGGTGGGGGATGTCTGTGTGTGTGTGTGGGGGGGGGGGGGGGGGGGGGGGGGAGGGGTGTCTGGGTACGTGTCTTTGAGTTTTTATTTTTGTTCTTGCGTTCTGTCTGTTTTATGTGTCTTTCTTTCATTTTCTGTCTTTCTTTCTATTATTTCTTTCTTTCTGTCTCTCGTTTTTCATTCTTTCTTCTTTTTTTTCAAAAGTTCTTGTGTTATTTTCTCTACGTAATATGCATTGTCGTCATCATCATGGTCATCATTAACATCACCATCATGATAATTACCATCACTATGACCATCATGATCACCTTCATCGTCACCATCACTGTCATCATTGACAACAACAACAACAATAACAGCAACAACAACACGACAAATAGAATATCGCTTCAGACTGTTTCAGGACGTGTGAATACATCACCGACAGTGAGCTACACTTACCAATTTAATGAAAAAAAGAAGAAGAAATATCAGAACAAGCAAGTAAGCGCACGCGAGCCAGAGAGAGACAAAGACAAAGACGGAGAGAGACAACAGAGAGACAGACACATAGACGGATAGTACTTGAAAGCATGCATATTTGTGTTTATAACTATTTCTCCTGTCTGGGAGGATTGATTGTAAGTCTGTCTTGTTGTTGTTGCAAGATAGTCACTCGTGTCTGAGTTCATTACCAGAACAGAAGAGGGAGGCAACTGCTGTCCCAAATATCTGGGCTAGGATTTGATTATAGTGGAGTGACTTGCCCAAGTTACATCTCCACTCTCTTGGCCAAGAGGGTTTTTAGGACAGTCGGCGTTGGGATGGTTCCCAAAGGCCAACTAGTCCCCAAGGCTGCAGCACCAAGAGCCAGTGCAATCTTGCCTCCTAATTTCAGATTCATAGTCTTCAACAAAAGACCAAGCTGTTAATGACTCCCCACTGCAGTGGAGAAGCCATTGATCACTCAGCCCTCACTTTGCTGTTGGTCCAACTGTGAGTGCTGTTGGTCCAACTGTGAGTGTTGTTGTTGTTGTCATCACTGTCATTATTATTATTATTATTATTATTATTATTATTATTATTATTATTATTATTATTATTATCATCATCATCATCATCATCATCATCATCATTATTGTTGGTGCTGTTGTGATCGTCAATATTATTGATTGTTTCAATGTTTACCCAGAAAACAAAAAGAACAGTAAATGATTCAATAGGACACTGTTTTTCAATTTTTGTTTAAGACCTTTCATATCAAAGGATCTTTTTTTACATTGGGCATGAATTAAGTTCCTCACACAAATTACCACACAGTCCGTACTTCCCCTTTCTTTATAAAAACAACAAAAACAAAAACCTCATTGTTATCGTTATTTCACGACTTACCAACCATAATCAGCAGCTCTGTCACAGAATACTTAGTGCGCGACCCCAGGTTCACCAGCACGGCGGCCATTTTGTCCCTGGTGTCCGGAAGCAGGTGCAGGAATCCTGTGGCGAGGAACACGCCTCCGGAAAGGCATCTGAGTCCGCAGAGAAAGTAGTCCGCGGTCTGTCGCTGGCGCGTGAAGAGCTGGGGAACGTGCTGCTGCAGCCTGAGGGGCAAGAGTCCCGCCAGCACGCTGAGGATGGTCAGCACCAGCAGGGACACGATCTTGGCCACCACCACCTGCACAGTGTGATGTGATGTGATGTGGTGTGATGTGGTGTGGTGTGATTTGGTGTGATGTGGTGTGATGTGATGTGATGTGGTGTGATGTGGTGTGGTGTGATTTGGTGTGATGTGGTGTGATGTGATGTGATGCGATGTGATGTGATGTGATGTGATGTGATGAGGATGGTCAGCACCAGCAGGGACACGATCTTGGCCACCACCACCTGCACAGTGTGATGTGATGTGATGTGGTGTGATTTGGTGTGATGTGGTGTGATGTGGTGTGATGTGGTGTGGTGTGGTGTGATTTGGTGTGATGTGGTGTGATGTGATGCGATGTGGTGTGATGTGATGTGATGTGATGTGATGAGGATGGTCAGCACCAGCAGGGACACGATCTTTGCCACCACCACCTGCACAGTGTGATGTAATGTGATGTGGTGTGATGCAATGTGATGTGATGTGGTGTGGTGTCGTGTGATGTGATGTGATGTGATGAGATGTGGTGTGGAGTGATGTGGTGTAATGTGATGTGATGTGTGGTGTGATGTGATGTGATGTGGTGTGTGATGTGATGTGATGTGTTGTGGTGTGATGTGATGTGGTGTGATGTGATGTGATGTGATGTGGTGTGATGTGATGTGATGTGATGTGGTCAGCACCAGCAGGGACACGATCTTGGGCACCACCACCTGCATAGTGTGATGTAATGTGATGTGGTGTGATGCAATGTGATGTGATGTGGTGTCGTGTGATGTGGTGGCGTGTGATGTGATGTGGTGTGATGTGATGTGGTGTGATGTGATTAGATGTGATGAGATGTGGAGTGATGTGGTGTAATGTGATGTGTGGTGTGGTGTGATGTGATGTGATGTGGTGTGATGTGATGTGGTGTGATGAGGATGGTCAGCACCAGCAGGGAGACGATCTTGGCCACCACCACCTGCACAGTGTGATGCAATGTGATGTGGTGTGATGTGATGTGATGTGGTGTAATATGATGTGGTGTGGTGTGGTGTGTGTGTGTGTTGGGGGGGGGGAATGGGGGGAGGGTTCACTGGCTCCGGCAACCCAACTAAGCCATTATTGTCGTCAGTAGGGGGCTTAGCAGGTTGTGTCCTGAGTACGTTCAGTCAGAACAGGCATCACCCAAGTGCCTCAATAGCAGTGCAGGATCTCCTCTGGTGACCTAACATCGATGGTTCCCTGCGGACTGCCGGCGCTGGGACTGCGACAGACGAACCCGGGTGTGGCTGTGTATGGGGAACTCGGAATGAGTGGCGTGGGAGTAATGCCACTGAAGCGGTGCAGATGGTGGGGGAAAAAGCATTTCGCTGTGGTCGTTAGGCAAGAAGTCAGCTGAAAACAACACGATTAGAGGAACCGCACACTGTTTTTATGTCTGTTGATTAATCAACGAATACCCAGTGGGGAGCAAAGCGTCTATCTGTTTTGCCGAATGCTTTTATCCAAAACGATGAAATAAATAAAACTGAATATAAAATCAAATTAGATTAAATTCAAATGAAATTATAAAGAAAAAATAAATAAATAAACGAAACGAAACACAGCAGCACAGAAATGTATGAATAAATAAAAAAACAAAACAAAACAAAAAACAAAACAAAAAAAAACGGTCAGCCTTGCGAAACTGCTTCGGCAAGTGGAACCACCACCCGCCACAAACAACCCTGTAACACAGTGTCGGAAAGTAGACAGTAGAACTGACCCTCGTTTTTCCCTTTGATACAGACATCTGATGTTTGTTTTTGTTTTGTGTGTGTGTGTGTTTGTTTGTTTGTTTGTTTTATTTTTTTTTAATTGTTGTTTTTTGGGTGTTTTTTTGTTTGTTTGGGTTGTTTTTTTTTTGTTTTTTTTTATTCTTTCGAAAGTGTGGTTTTTTGGGGTTTTTTTTTTTTTGTTTTTTTTTTTGTCGCTCTGAAAACCATCAACAGTGGTTCTCAAATTTCACACAATGTCAAGTCGTATTTTCGTTGGTAGCTCTTGCACTTAAAATGGCAATGTGTGTGTGTGTGTGTGTGTGTAAACAGTTGGGCCAGGACTTTATTGCTGGTGTGTGATGACCGGGCCAGAAAACGTGTTGCCTGCAGTGTCTGACTGTCTGCATGCCTCAGTCAAGGGCGTGTCACTACCCGCCCTGGCACCATTCTGGGTTCTCTTGTTCGTAACCAAGCAAACCGCAAGGGCCCTATCCGGGTTCTAACACACACACACACACACACACACACACACACACACACACACACAATCCCAGCGAAAATTGAAGAACGAATGACAGACACACAGGCGGACTGACACACAGACAGACGGACAGACAAACGGACGGGCGGACAGAGACAGGTACATACTACCTCCATGTCCTCTGAGGTCATGGCCGGAGAAGAGCCCACAAGGCCCGCTACCGCCTGCTGACTGCAGCTGGAGTTCTCTCCCTTTGCCACACCAGCCTCGCTCTGGGGGTGCCCACAATGTGGCATCCGGTTCTCCTTCCGGGCACCGCTCTCCGTGACAACAACGACAACAGGTAGGGGAAGGAGCAACAACAATCACAACAACAACTGGGACCTTTCAGCAGCAACACTGGGCCCTACAGGTCGTCAATACGTTTACGACAGTTCGTTTTGTCATCACAACTCGCGATTGATGACATGGGTGTTATTAACCCTAAGGTTTGAAATGGTCAAAACTTGTGTTTTTTATTTCTACCTTCTTCGTTCTTTTTTGTGTGATCTCTTTGCCACCTGCAGTTCCTTTCTGCCTCTGCTCACCCCAGTTCTAGTGGTGTTGTGATGCATGTGAATTATTTTGAAGTTCTTTATTATTATTATTTCTTTTTTTTTTCTTTTCTTTTTTTTACCAATTATTGCAATGATCTGATGTATTGGTCACGTTTACTCACCAGCATTTCTGAGTCTTGTCACTTTCTGAAACACCAGTCATGCTGCGTAGCCCGGTACATAAAGGTTATAAATGGTATTCCTCAACATCCACTCTTGCTTTCCTTTAGCCCAGACCGAAATGTCGATGATCTTACATTTGTCTTTGGGGTTCCACCAGTATTCAAACAACCTGTATGTTTCTAAACTGTGTAATCACTGACGTCATGCAACATCGCTGTTTGGTCAGCTGCCTTGTACACTCTGTCCCAAGTTTGGGACTTATGTTCTTTCGCTCCAAGCAGAAATGGGCTAAGTAGCTTTTCTACAACGTTCTGTTCATTTTGTTTGCTCTTCATTCTTATTCGCAACGGAAAATCACTTTCTCTCGCATCTAAAGTAGTTGGCTGGTTTCTGAACTTTCTGCTGTTTGGGTGGATGCGTCTCTGCAAATCGATGCTTGGTAATTACTGGTTATCTGCTGCCAAAGTTCTCGACGTATTTACAGATCTGGTCTGATTCATACACTGGTTTTCGGGCTATTTTCGAATAGTTCAAAATTAATGACCATCTTTCATTGTGGGGTAGCTGAAAATGTAAGTTTCGTGAGCAATCAGTCATTGTCATTTCTCACGCGGTTTGCTCGGTTTTGTTAGGCTTTAAATCCATTCAGTCTGAATTGTTAATGTCTTCCTGTCTCCATGTCGGGATTTCTCTAGTCATCGTCTTGTTTTTAAATATGCTGCATGCTGTGTATCTGTCATGGTTCTGTTTTGTTTTGTCTGTTTTTTTTTTCCTTTCTAGAGATCTGAGGTAACAGCAAGATATATATGTTGATCCACAACTGCCGTTGATCTACAACTTCTCTCCACATTTACACACACAAGAAAAGCATGTGCTTTAAATCACTGAAATTGGCCGGTCCACACAGATTGATGTTGTTGTTGTTGCTGTTTTGTCCGGCGGGTGGATTTCTGTTGTATTGAATTCTCCCCGCCCCTGATGCCTTTCTCCCTTCCCACCTCCTCACGCCCCTCATCTTGTTCTCATTCTTCTGGCCACTGGTCACTGGTCTGTGGTGGAGTAGTGCAGAGAGGAGGACGGTGGGCTGTAGTGACTGTGGTCAGAGGAGGGCGGTGGGCTGTAGTGACTGTGGTCAGAGGAGGACGGTGGGCTGTAGTGACTGTGGTCAGAGGAGGACGGTGGGCTGTAGTGACTGTGGTCAGAGAGGAGGACGGTGGGCTGTAGTGACTGTGGTCAGAGGAGGACGGTGGGCTGTAGTGACTGTGGTCAGAGAGGAGGACGGTGGGCTGTAGTGACTGTGGTCAGAGGAGGACGGTGGGCTGTAGTGACTGTGGTCAGAGGAGGACGGTGGGCTGTAGTGACTGTGGTCAGAGAGGAGGACGGTGGGCTGTAGTGACTGTGGTCAGAGGAGGACGGTGGGCTGTAGTGACTGTGGTCAGAGAGGAGGACGGTGGGCTGTAGTGACTGTGGTCAGAGAGGAGGACGGTGGGCTGTAGTGACTGTGGTCAGAGGAGGACGGTGGGCTGTAGTGACTGTGGTCAGAGAGGAGGGCGGTGGGCTGTAGTGACTGTGGTCAGAAGCCGCGGGCAGAAGAAGACAGCAGCCGTTTGTTCACACCTTTGACATTCCTCTTCAGGTAGTGCTGGTACGTGTGCTCGCTCGTCTGTCTGTTGGACTGTCTGTCTGTCTGTCAATGCCAAGACTCTGGTGACTGCTGTCCACACCCCTCTAGGAAGCCAACACCTGGAACACAAGACCAAAAAATCGAAGGTGTGAGAATGGTTGGTTGTTGTTGGTGGTGGTGCTGTTGGTGGCAGTGTGTGTGTGTGTGTGTGTGTGTGTGTGTGTGTGTGTGTGTGCGCGCGCGCGCGTGGGTACGTGAGTGCGCTCGTACATGCATGCCTGCGTGCGTACACGTGTTTCATTATTATTTCTCATCTTCTTTTGTCGTGCTCCTGCTTTATTGTACATGCAGCATTTATTTTCCTCTTTCTTTCTTTTTTTATCCTTCTTTCCTATCTTCTTTTCTGCTCTTCATTAGTTTTCCATTCTGTCTTTCATTTCTTTCCAGTATATGTGTGTCTTTCCTGTCCTCGTAAAACAAAACAAACAAAATTCTCAAACCTCTCGTCAAAAATGAAAAGTGCCGGAGAAGAAGACAAACAGCTGGTCTGGCCTTTCTGCAGGGATCGACCCAGCAATTAAATTCATTTCAGGAGCTGAAATTCTTTTTTCACGTGATCGAATATGGACATGTAAGGTTGGTCCTCTGCGGTGGTGCCTAGTGTTCTTCCATCACGGGGATGTGTTCCACATACTGATGGACTGCTGATGATGCTGATGAAGATAGTGATGATGATATTGCTGCTGCTGCTGCTGCTGCTGCTGATGATGATGATGGTGGTGTATTTGGTAGTGGTGGTGGTGGTGGTGGTGAAGACGATATAAGGAAGATGATGATGATGATCACGATGATGGTGATCATGACATAAGGACCAGATAGTAGTAGTAGTAGGCCTCCTTCGGTCATGGCTGACCATGGATAGAGTATATCCGACCTAATGTTTAACTGGGCTGTCTGCTTGGACCAAGCAGCGTTGCCTGTGACTGTAGAGACCGATGCGAGAGAGACAGTCTCTGTCGCAGCGATCACATATGTAAGCTGATGCTGGTCTGTCCCTTTTCTGCGAGCTCGCTTTTCTGCTGCAGCAGCTGACAGTTTGTTCTCACTAATTCTTGAGAGTGCTTCTCCATCTGTTGCGGTCATCTGCAAGGTCCTGCCAGGACTCAGTGTTGATCTCAAGTGCCTTCAGGTCACGTTTGCAAACGTCTTTGTGTCTCAGCTGTGGGAGGCCGATGCTTCTCTGTCCCGTGGTGAGCTCTCCATAAAGGATTCTTTTGGGATGCGACCATCTTCCATGCGGCGAATGTGGCCCAGCCAGCGCAGCCAACGCTGTCT
The DNA here is from genome assembly GCF_041734735.1 of Babylonia areolata. Classification (NCBI taxonomy): domain Eukaryota; kingdom Metazoa; phylum Mollusca; class Gastropoda; order Neogastropoda; family Buccinidae; genus Babylonia; species Babylonia areolata. The sequence continues at coordinate 35,401,753 of NC_134880.1, forward strand.
CAGCATGGTATACATGGTCGGGAGGCCAGCGCGAGTCAGGACTTCGGTGTTTGTCACCTTGTCTTGCTAGGAGATGCCGAGTATGCGCCGTAGGCTTAGGTGGAAGGTATTGAGCCTTTTCTCCTGACGAGCATGTGTGGTCCACGCCTCACTGCCATACAGCAAGGTGCTGAGGACGCAGGCGTTGTATACAGCCATCCTTGTCTTCGTGGTCAGCTTAGGATTTGTCCACAGTCTTTGTGTGAGGCGGGCTAGCGTTGTGGCTGCCTTCCCGATCCTCTTGTCGATCTCGGTGTCAAGGGAGAGGTTGTCGGTGATGGTTGACCCAAGTTAAGTGAATTGATGGATGGCTTCAAGCTCGTAGTCATCAATGGTGATAGCTGGTGGAGATGGCGTGTTTTGGCCTAGGACATTTGTCGTCTTGAGACTGATGGTCAGACCGAAATCTTTGCAGGCCTGGGAGAAGCAGTCCATTAGTGACTGCAAGTCCCGCTGGGTGTGGGTCACAACTGCGGCATCGTCAACAAAGAGCATGTCTCTGATGAGGGCTTCACGGACTTTTGTCCTTGCTCTGAGGCAGGCGACATTGTAGAGTCTGCCATCTGATCTGGTCCGCAGGTAGATCCCTTCTTGCGCTGTGCTGAACGCATGCAAAAAAGATTCCAAATAGGGTGCGGGTGAGGCCAGCCTTGTTTGACACCGCTGCGTACGTCGAAGGGCTTGGAGAGGCTACCATTAAACTGCAGGTCAAAGGCCTTGGTGAGGTCAATGAATGCGACATACAGGGGCATCCTCTGCTCTCTGCAGTTCTCCTGGATTTCGCGAAGGGAGAAGATCATGTCTACCGTGGATCTCTCTGCTCGGAAACCGCACTGTGATTCCGGGTAAACGCGTTCGGCCAGTTTCTGCAGGCGGATTAGAAGGACCCGAGCGTACACTTTGCCTACAATGCTGAAAAGCGAGATGCCTCTGTAGTTGTTGCAGTCGCTCCTTTCACCCTTGTTTTTGTACAGGGTGATAATCTTGGCGTCCCTCATGTCCTGTGGTACAGCTCCCTCATTCCAGCACTGACAGAGGACTGTGTGCAGAGGATGCAGAAGAGTAGTCCTGCAGTGTTTAATGAGGTCTGGGGGAATTCCGTCACTGCCAGGTGCCTTGCCTGATGTCAGGCTGTTAATGGCCTTGCTGAGTTCGTCCTCAGATGGCTGTGCGTCAAGTTCTTCCATGACCGGCATGCACTTGATGGCATCGAGGGCTGAGTTGGACACCATGTTTTCTGTGGAGTAGAGGTCAGAGTAGTGTTCTGCCCATCTCTCCATCTGCTGACTAGGATCGTTGATTACTTCCCCAGTGGAGGTCTTGCTCTGTGTTGGTCCCAGTGCCTTCTTGATACCATCATACATCCCTCGGGTGTTGCCCCTTTCAGCAACATTTTGTATCTCTTCGCTGAGCTCTGTCCAGTACTCATTTGTACATCGCCTGGCGTTAAACTGAACCTTACTCCTGGCGGCCCTGAGGATTTGCAGATTCTTCTCATTGGGTGACTGTTTGTACTCAGTGAGTGCAGCGCGCTTGGCCTCAATACTGGGAGTCATCTCTGATGATTTGGCCTCAAACCAGTCGTGGGACTTCGCAGTTTTCTTCCCAAAGGTGGCCATGGCAATGCGGTGCATGGTGTCTCGTAGCGTTTCCCATCTTTCTGTGGCATAGTCTCTGGGCTGCAATGCATCGAATTCTCTCTCAAAAGCCTCTGTGAACTGTTCTACAAGGTCTGGCTGAGACATCTTGCTGACGTCAATGCGAGAGTTCCCTTGTTTCTTTGAGCAGTGGAACTTCTTTGGTTGCAGTCTGATCTTGCAGCATACCAGAGAGTGGTCCGTGTCGCAGTCTGCGCTGTGGTAAGAGCGAGTGTGGAGGTCTTTGATGGCAGCTCGTCTTACTAGGATCAGATCCAGTTGGTGCCAATGTTTTGAGCGCGGGTGCCTCCAGGAGACTTTGTGTTGGGGCTTCGTCTTGAAGAAGGAGTTGGCGATGCACAGTTCGTGGCAGGTACAAAACTCAAGTAGTCGCTGTCCATTCTCATTAATTTTCCCCACTCCAAAGGAACCGAGACAGGAGGGCCACTAATCGTTGTCTGCACCCACTCTGGCATTGAAGTCGCCCAGGAGAAAAAAGTTGTTCTGTCCTGGGGATGTTCCTTATGGCTTATGCGAGATTTTCGTAGAACTCATCCATGGCGCCTGGAGAGGCGGACAGTGTTGGAGCATATGCGCTGACGAGAGTGACATAGCCTTCGGAGGTGTTGAGGCGGAGAGTCAATAGTCGTTCTGAACCGCTGCTGCCTGGTTCGATCATGTTCAGAAGGCTGTTCCTGACTGCAAAGCCTACTCCGTACTCTCTTTCCTTACCAGAAGAAGGTGTAGTCCCTCTCCTTTAGTGTTCCTGAGTCAGCCAGCCGTGTTTCCTGCAGAGTGGCAATGTCTACATTTAGTCTCTTCAGCTCGCTGTTTATGACGGCCGTCTTTCTGGCGTCGCTGATGTCTTGCAGATCTTGGGAGAGCCCAGGCATCATTGTCCGGACATTCCAACAGGCCAGTTTCATTGTTGATCCGTTTCTTGAAGGTTTTTTTTTTTTTTTTTGCCTGGGGTGGAAATTAACGACCTGCTTGTCGGATATTCTCCTAAGCTTCATACACCCATATAAGAAGGCAAGTCGTGGCGGGACAGCACCTAACCGGTTGGGGGCTGCCCAGCTTGGGCGGGCGGTAGCTGTCCAGTGGGACGCGAGGGTCCCTCCCACCGTCAGAAGCAACCCCTGGCGTCGGCGGCTCTACGCCAATCGAGCGCTAACTTATAACCGGTTGCTTCACGTGTTAGAACAGGTCAAGACCTACTTCAAAGCATTAGAAAACCCTCAAAACCCACTGCATGACGCAGTCAAAGAACAAAAAGGCAGCCGTCTAGGACGAGGAAGATCATGGATGGGGCAAGCAGAAGACACAATCCAGCTAGTATGCCGACTTCAAGACCTGAAAGAAACAAAAGAATGGGAGAAAAACCCCGAAAACCTCAACCATCTATTCAACACAGTCATTTCACCCACTCTAGGAAGACATTGTCGGGAATGGCCAGAGGGCAAAACTGATGCGGAAGTGAAGCTGCTTATAGAAGAAAACAGTAAAGAAGAGGACATCATCATATACACAGATGGCTCAGTCACCAAAGACCAGTCTGGCTGGGGATTCACTGCGAAACAAAATGGAAAAACAATTTGGGAAGAGAATGCTGCCTACAAAGTCACAACCTCCAGCCTAACGATGGAAGTTGAAGCCGTGACACATGCCCTCCAGTGGCTATCGTCCTTCCATACGCCCGGAAACCAACATGCCATGATCCTAACCGACTCAATGAACCTCATACAGAAAATTGAAAACGGAATGGGAAGCCCAGAGTGGCATAACGCAATGCGCAACTTTCAGATTAAAAAACTCACATGGTCATACTGCCCGGGACATGCAGGTGTTAAGGGAAATGAGCGAGCTGACAGACTTGCTGGTAACGCAACACCAACGAGCAGCCTACATCTAGGAAAATCGGAAATCCTCAGAAAAGTCAAAGAATACCAAAAAGAACAGGTACAAGGCCATCACACCATTGATCGCCTCAAAGAAATAAAAGCAGAGAGAGGGAGCGGCCGCAAATCTAACATGAAAGGTAGAGCACGATGCTTTGCAAATCAAACAAATATCGGCATCATTTCCAAACCAACATTGCGCAAATTTCTTCAAAACGGAACAGAGTCTCTGTGGGCCTTTCCAAATACAATAGACCGAGCAACACACTAGATGCCACGTTCTTGGCATCAGAGATCTTTTCCCATCCCTCTTGCGGCCAGTCAGTGGCGGCTGTGTGTGTTTGTGTGTATGTGTGGGTCTGTGCTTTTGAGTGCGTTTGTGAATGCGCGAGAGTGAAATTGCACACAAGTGTCAGGAGAGATATGTGTACGTGTGTGTGTGTGTGTGTGAGGGGAGGTGGGAGTGCGGGGGGAGGTGGGGTAGAGGATGAGGTATGTGAGTGTATGCATGCCTACACTGTGGGAGCAACAGGATATTGGAACGTGTATATATATATATATATATATATATATATATATATATATATATATATATATATATATATATATATATATATATATATATATCTTTGTATGTACGTGTGTGGGGTTGGGGGTGGGAGATATGGGCGTATGTGTGTGTGCTTGTACAAGTAAGTGTTCATCTCTGTGAGTGTGTGTTTGTGTGTGTGTGTGTGTGCCGTGGAAGCTGCGATACGTAGACTAGAAATAAGTGTGTGGAGGAGGGGGTAGAGGAGGTGCAAGGTAATGTGTGTGTGTGTGTGTGTGTGTATGTGTGTGTTGGAGCTCATGTACGTTTATATGTATTTGACTGTGCTTTCATATGTGCTTGTACAAGTAAGTGTTCATCTCTGTGAGTGTGTGTTTGTGTGTGTGTGTGTGTGTGCCGTGGAAGCTGCGATACTTAGACTAGAAATGAGTGTGTGGAGGAGGGGGGTAGAGGAGGTGCACGGTAATGCGTGTGTGTGTGTGTGTGTTGGAGCTCATGTACGTTTATATGTATTTGACTGTGCTTTCATATATGTGAAACTGCATGTCTGGTGCATTTCTGTTATGCATGTGTGGGTGTATGTGTGAATGTGTGTCTTCATATTTTACATTTATTTGCTTATTTATCACCATTGTTGTCTTATTTATTTATTTATTTATGTTTTATTATTATCATTTTATTAGTATTACTAATATTATTACTACTACCTTTTTCTATATTATAATTATTATTTATTTATTTATTTATTTATTTATGCAAGCTTATCTATTATTTATTCCCCCGTTGGTTTTTTTTTTTTTTTTTTTTTTTTTTTTTTTTTTTTTTTTGTGTGTGTGTGTGTGTGTGTGTGTGTTCTCAAGGCCTGACTAAGCGCGTTGGGTTACGCTGCTGGTCAGGCATCTGCTTGGCAGATGTGGTGTAGCGTATATGGTTTTGTCCGAACGCAGTGACGCCTCCTTGAGCTACTGAAACTGAAACTGAAACTCACGTGTTGTTCCGACGCTATTGCTAGCAGCGAAGCTGGAGTGTCCTCTCCAGGTTTCAGGTGCAAGGTGTTTGTGGATGGATGGACGGATATAAGCCTGGGCAATGTAATATGGAAGACCGGCTGTTGGCCATGCAGCTTGTCCCCCCTCTCCACCTCGCTGACAGATCCAAAGGAACAGCAAGGCTGTTACGATTTGGTGCCAACGCGGCCGCAGGAGCTGCCGGAAAGTGACAAAGTTTGCCATCCAACCACCATAGGGGCCCCACACCGGATTTTCTGTCAGGGATTACTCCCTTAGCTATGTGACCGCAGGTAGCTCTCCAGAGCTGGCGCCCTTTGGTGGGTCAATTAATTCCACCAGGGTGTCTAGCCACCCTCCTCACCATCCTCCTGAGAGGACTGGTGGGGGTGCTGGTTTAGTCGCCAGCAATTCGACCCTGTGACAGGTAGTACTGGGATCCAGGTTACCAGTAGCAGATATATCTATCTGACCTGACCATGTAACAAGAAATGTATTGTTCTTGATCTGTGGTAGTCATCATGGGGAATGTACAGGAATACCATGAGCTTGCACAACCACACACACACACACACACACACACACACACACACACACACACACACACACACACAAACTGGCAAGGTTTTAAATCGATGGTGGTTTGGACACGTGGCGCAGCCAATAGTTCTGTTATTGTGTTGGTGCATCTTTGGGACATCGCCATGTCTGTTTGTCCGTCAACCTACATGCCACCTGCGTCTGTTTGTCTGTTTACTCTCTCTCTCTCTCTCTCTCTCTCTCTCTCTCTCTCTCTCTCTTTATCCTTGAGTAATAAAGTTTTTGAATCTTGAATCTTGAATCTCTCACATGTCAGCTAAGTAAATTATAGGATTGCATATTTCAGAGTCCAAGCAAAATGTTAATGTACTTGAATACTGTCTGTTCTTGTTGACAATGGTAAGAGTCTGATGACTTATGAACATTAAACCATTTAAAATCTGGAATCTGGAATCTCTCTCTCTCTCTGTCTTTCTATCTTTCTCTCTCTATTTATACTTGTTTGCACAATGTTCATGTGTACCCCTTCACGTGGGGCTGAGGCCTATAAGTGAATAAACCATTCCGTTTCGTTCCGTTCCGTATCTTTCTCTCTCTTTCTCTTTCTTCTCTCTCTCTTCTCTCTATCTTATCTACTCATGTCTGTCTGCCTGTCTGTTTCTCTGTTTGTCTCTCTCGTTCTTTTTCTTGCTTTCTCATTTTTTTCTTGTTTTGTTTTGCTTCTTTTGTCCTTTAAAAAAAAAAAAATTCTTCTTTTCTTCTTTTTTGTTGGGGGGGGGGGGGGGAGTACTATTTTTTATGCATGCATAGATTCATTCATTTCCTTCTATCATAAGCGCGACAAATGTCCAAGTAATATTGGTGATGGTGGAAGTTACTGTAGTATGTTGCACTTGCCATACGTAGATTTCATAGGCAGTAACAATACTGTACTTTTTAAACACCCGGATGTTTCTGGAACGTGTATACTGATGGCATCTCTCTCTCTCTGTCTCTTTCTCCCCCCCCCCCTCTCTCTCTCTCTCTCTCTCTCTCTCTCTCTCTCTCTCTCTCTCTGTGACACACTTTACTATCCATCTGTCAATCTTAGTGTGTATTTGTGTGGGGGGTGGGGGGGAGTGGGGGGGCGGGGGGGGGGGGGTTCTTTCAGTATTTCCTTCTGCATGAATACCTTTTCCCTTCATTTATGTGTGTGCTATTTCTAATAGATGTAGATTAGCAAAGACAGATTGGAAGAATAGGCTATGCCTAAAGTCTTAATCCTTGAATAAAAACGTTTTGAGTACTGAGTTCTCTCTCGCATTATGATTATTGTATTATTGCATTATTTGTCGCCACTGTTTTTATTGGTGTACATTTCGTATGGCTCCACGTTTCCAGAGAGTAGTACCACTTGTTTGGGTTTTTTTTTGTTTTGTTTTGTTTGTTTTGATTTGTTTTTTGTTGTTGTTTTTTTGTGATAATATCCTTTAGGCTACGTTGTCACCTGTGTGACCCGTGATTTGTCCATTTAACGAACGAGAAGAAGAAGAAGAAAAAGAAGTTTACCGTCCTATCCACTGAAGACAGCACAACGCATCGCCATCCTCATTACACGAGAAACAACCACGTTGATCCCAATCAGTCTATTCTCTGAATCTGTCAACAGGAATGAAGAGACTATGCCTAACTGACCAGTTACAACCATCCCACTTAGGACGGGTTACAGCTCGAAGAAATGAAACAAAACAAACCAAACGACTGACAAAACCAATCAGTGGATTAATAGGATAAACAAAATAGAGTGTGTTTTTTTTCTACAACATAATAAAATGAAATGTAATAAGACGACGTGAAATTACATGAAATAAGATAATGCAAAATAAAAGGAAATAAAGTCAAATAAACTACAAAGTAAACTGATAAAGAATAAAAGGAATGACTTTTTTCAAAGCAAATAAAATAAAATGAAACACCCGGAACCTATGTACAAAACAGATGAAATACCATCTCCCACATCAACCCTCCAAAACTCTGCTCAAACTTTCGATTTTTATCATCACATAACCTTTCAGGAATGAAATAAAACAGATGAGACCCATTCTAAAGGCCAAGGAAAACACACAGACATACAGGCAAACAAACCAACAGACATTCCTCGCGGTACAAAAAAAAAGAAGAAAAAAAGACGAAATAATAAAAAGCTCCCGGATTTGTACCAGAGGCAGCAGATGACAGAATGACAGATACGGTTATTACGTCCAAACGTGCCGCCTGCCGAACTTTTGACAGGCTGGTGACAGGTTTTCTCTGTCGTTAATTCCAAATTTGTCACCAGTTGGGAATTTGTCGCCTGTGACGATCGATTCTGATCATTTGATGCAACTGCTTTATATACTCACACAACTCGAGTTTGGAAACATTACTGTGGTGTGTGTGTGTGTGTGTGTGTGTGTGTGTGTGTGTGTGTGTGTGTGTGAGGCAGACAGACAGATAGACACACAGACACAGACACACACAGACACACACACACAGAGTTATGGATACAGACAGACAGACAGACAAACAAACAGATAGGAAGGGTGAAGCAGACACAGACAGTCAGACAAACATATACCACAGACACTCAGAAACTCCTCTTCGTCGCCTCACTAACACACATCAATATCTCGTTCTGTGAAGACATCAAGCACAAACATCACCCCACAACCAGAATGTTATTGTCTACAAAAATGACCAGTCTGACATTTACACAGAGACAAGAGGTAAATACAACCCCGTGCTTTAAAGGCGAAACATTGGTGTAGACTTTGCAAACACTGTTCTTCGATCGACCAGTATCAGTGTCAATTATTCTGTCAGTCAGTGGTTCATTTTCGCCGCTGTGTGATACAACCAGATCGTCCACTGGGCAGTGTATGGTCCGCTAATTGGTCAAGTCGTAAAGCAATTATTTATCTTGTACGTCTGCTGATTTATTGATTGGTCGACTGACACATTAGCTGGCCACATCTTCCGGCAGCCATTGTTTGGTTGTTATGTGGTTAATTGCTTTGTTATTCAGAAAAAAAATCGCATGGCACGTTTAGCGAGAACGATAAGTTACATTGTTGGTCAGATAGTTAGTCAGTTCGTAAGTTCGTAAACTCGCTCGTTTGTTGTTTGGTTGCTTGTTCGATAAGGTGGCTAGTTAGTGCCTTCCTTCTTTCGTCAGTTAGACTGTCAGTCAGTCACTCAGTCATATAGTGAGTGAATGAGTGAGTTAGTGAGTTAGTCATTGTACTAGCAAGTCACACACACACACACACACACACACAAACACACACACACACACACACACACACACACACACACTAATGCAGAGAGAGAGAGAGAGATGTACAGAAACACAGAGACAGATAGAGAGACGTCACAGAACTTGGTTTGTGTCTTGTCGAAGCCATTGCATTGCGACACCGTGAAACACCCCACTCCCCCACTACCCCTTCATTTCGACAGTCATACTGTCACTGACAGCTCTGTGTATCTTTCTGTTCCTTTCTCTCAGCTTTGTATATCTTTCATTTCCTTTCTTTTCACCCCTCACCAGTCACCGCCATGTGATGGGCTCCCAGTGCCAAAGGAAAAAGAGCAGGTTCACCTTGTATCCAACTATCGCCTTATTCGGACTGTGTCAGCTTCTCAGTAAACATATGGAAAAGTGAAGCAGAAACCGGTAGTGGCTTTTTGTGGTCGCTATATTAGTCACAGTCCAGTGAAGACAAGAAGAAAAGAAAAAGGAGAGAAAGACTGGAGGGGAAGAGAGAGAAAAATTGGAGGGGAAGAGAGAGGAAGAGTGGAAGAGAAAGAAAGATTGGAGTGGAAGAGAGAGGAAGATTGGAGGGGAAGAGAAAGATTGGAGGGGAAGAGAGATGGGAGGGGAAGAGAGAGAGAGATTGAAGGGGAAGAGAGAGGAAGAGTGGAGGGGAAGAGAGAGGAAGATTGTAGGGGAAGAGAGAGGAAGGTTGGAAGAGAGAGAAAGATTGGAGGGGAAGAGAGAGATTGGAGGGGAAGAGAAAGATTGCAGGGGAAGAGAGAGAAAGATTGGAGGGGAAGAGAGAGAAAGATTGGAGGGGAAGAGAGAGAGATATTGGAGGGGAAGAGAGAGAAAGATTGGAGGGGAAGAGAGAGAAATATTGGAGGGGAAAAGAGAGAGATTGGAGGGGAAGAAAAAGATTGGAGGGGAAGAGAAAGATTGGAGGGGAAGAGAGAGAAAGATTGGAGGGGAAGAGAAAGATTGGAGGGGAAGAAAAAAATAGGAAGGGAAGAGAGAGAAAGATTGGAGGTGGAGAGAAAGATTGGAGGGGAAGAGAGAGAGAGATTGGAGGGGAAGAGAAAGATTGGAGGGGAAGAGAGAGAAAGATTGGAGGGGAAGAGAGAGAAAGATTGGAGGGGAAGCAAAAGATTGGAGGGGAAGAGAGAGAAAGATTGGAGGGGAAGAGAGAGATTGGAGGTGAAGAGAAAGATTGGAGGGGAAAAGAGAGAAAGATTGGAGGGGAAGAGAGAGTTTGAAGGGGAAGAGAGAGAAAGATTGGAGGGGAAGAGAGAGAGTGGAGGGGAAGAGAGAGAAAGATTGGAGGGGAAGAGAGAGATTGGAGGTGAAGAGAAAGATTGGAAGGGAAGAGAAAGATTGGAGGGGAAGAGAGAGAAAGATTGGAGGGGAAGAGAGAGAAAGATTGGAGGGGAAGAGAAAGATTGGAGGGGAAGAGAGAGAAAGATTGGAGGGGAGGAGAAAGATTGGAGGGGAAGAGAGAGAAAGATTGGAGGGGAAGAGAGAGAAAGATCGGAGGGGAAGAGAGAGAAAGATTGGAGGGGAAGAGAAAGATTGGAGGGGAAGAAAAAGATCGGAGGGGAAGAGAGAGAAAGATTGGAGGGGAAGAGTAAGATTGGAGGGGAAGAGAGAGAAAGATTGGAGGGGAAGAGTAAGATTGGAGGGGAAGAGAGAGAAAGATTGGAGGAGAAGAGAGAGATTGGAGGGGAAGAGAAAGTTTGGAGTGGAAGAGAGAGATTGGAGGAGAAGAGAGAGAAAGATTGGAGGGGAAGATAAAGATTGGAGGGGAAGCAAAAGACCGGAGGGGAAGAGAGAAAGTTTGGAGGGGAAAAGAGAGAAAGATTGGAAGGGAAGAGAGAGAAAGATCGGAGGGGAAGAGAGAAAGATTGGAGAGGAAGAGAAAGATTGGAGGGGAAGAGAGAGAGATTGGAGGGGCAGAGAGAGAAAGATTGGAGTGGAAAAGAGAGATTGGAGGGGAAGAGAGATTGGAGGGGAAGAGAGAGAAAGATTGGAGGGGAAAAGAAAGATTGTAGGGGAAGAGAGAGAGAGATTGGAGGGGAAAAGAAAGATTGGAGGGGAAGAGAGAGATTGGAGGTGGAGAGAGTAAAAGATTGGATGGGAAGAGAGAGAAAGATTGGAGGGGAAAAGAAAGATTGGAAGGGAAGAGAGAGAAAGATTGGAGGGGAAGAGAGAGAAAGATTGGAGGGGAAACGAAAGATTGGATGGGAAGAGAGAGAAAGATTGGAAGGGAAGAGAGAGAGAGATTGGAAGGGAAGAGAGAGAAAGGTTGGAGGGGAAGAGAGAGAAAGATTGGAGAAAGATTGGAGGGGAAGAGAGAGAAAGATTGGAGGGGAAAAGAAAGACTGGACTGGAAGAGAGAGAAAGATTGGAGGGGAAGAGAGAGAAAGATTGGAGGTGAAGAGAAAGATTGGAGGGGAAGAGAGAGAAAGATTGGAGGGGAAGAGAGAGAAAGATTGGAGGAAGATTGGAGGGGAAGAGAGAGAAAGATTGGAGGGGAAGAGAGAGAAAGATTGGAGGGGAAAAGAAAGATTGGAGGGGACGAAAGATTGGAGGGGAAGAGAAAGATTGGAGGGAGGGAGAGAAATATTGCAGAGGAAGAATAAGATTGGAGGGGAAGAGAGAGAAAGATTGGAGGGGAAGAGAGAGAAAGATTGGAAGGGAAGAGAGAGAAAGATTGGAGGGGAAGAGAGAGAAAGATTGGAAGGGAAGAGAGAGAGAGAGATTGGAAGGGAAGAGAAAGAAAGATTGGAGGGGAAGAGAGAGAAAGATTGGAAGGGAAGAGAGAGAAAGATTGGAGGGGAAGAGAAAGATTGTAGGGGAAGAGAAAGATTGGATGGGAAGAGAGAGAAAGATTGGAGGGGAAGAGAAAGATTGGAGGGGAAGAGAAAGAAAGATTGGAGGGGAAGAGAGAGAAAGATTGGAAGGGAAGAGAGAGAAAGATTGGAGGGGAAGAAAGATTGGAGGGGAAGAGAAAGATTGGAGGGGAAGAGAGAGAAAGATTGGAGGGGAAGAATAAGATTGGAGGGGAAGAGAAAGAAAGATTGGAGGGGAAGAGAGAGAAAGATTGGAAGGGAAGAGAAAGATTGGAGGGGAAGAGAAAGATTGGAGGGGAAGAGAGAGAAAGATTGGAGGGGAAGAGAAAGATTGGAGGGGAAGAGAGAGAAAGATTGGAGGGGAAGAGAGAGATTGGAGGGGAAGAGAGAGAAAGATTGGAGGGGAAGAGAGAGAAAGATTGGAGGGGAAGAGAGAGATTGGAGGGGAAGAGAAAGCTTGGAGGGGAAGAGAAAGATTGGAGGGGAAGAGAGAGAGAAAGATTGGAGGGGAAGAGAAAGATTGGAGGGGAAGAGAGAGAGAAAGATTGGAGGGGAAGAGAGAGATTGGAGGGGAAGAGAGAGACAGATTGGAGGGGAAGAGAGAGACAGATTGGAGGGGAAGAGAGAGGAAGACTGGAGGGGGTACCACTATTACTGCTGCTGCTGCTGCTGATGATGACGATGACAGTGATGAGTATAATGATAATGAGAACGATAATTCTGCTACTACTGCTACCACGTCTGCTGCTGTTGCTGTTGTTAGTGATGCTATTGCCATCACTACCACTGTCACAACTAATGCTGCTGTTGCTAGTGATGCTATTGTCATCATTACCACTGTCACAACTAATGCTGCCGCTGTTGCTAGTGATGCTATTGTCATCATTACCACTGTCGCAACTAATGCTGCTGTTGCTTCTACCAACTAGAATGAAATTGTTCCAAAGACCCAGGCCACTCGTAAGTGTGTGTGTGTGTGTGTGTGTGTGTGTGTGTGTGTGTGTGTGTGTGTGTGTGTGTGAAGATATTCAAGAGTGCGATCCATTAAGAGAGATGAGAAGCTCTCCCGAGCACTCACCCAAACTGTTGTCGTCATTTTAAATATATATATATATATATATATATATATATATATATATATATATATATATATATATATATATATATATATATATATATATTGAGAGAGAGAGAGAGAGAGAGAGAGAGAGAGAGAGAGAGAGAGAGAGATTTTTACAGCTGCAAGGTTTTGACTCCCACACATTTAACACGTGCTCAACAGGAGAAAAAATCGATAGAGAACGCAAGGTCACCATAAACACACTTGGGTACGTGTACGTGACTGGACAAGGTGAAAACACTGACACGTTATCATCATCAGTCATAGTTTGGAGACTGCGGAACCCGCTGAGCAGCAGGTGAAAAACAGGCAATGCCCTGTGCTGTACAGACCAGTCTCTGCCTCATGTTACTTCTTCATCCACAGCCGCACTAACCGAATCACCTTGGCTTCGTCAACTGCGAAATTAGTCGGGAATAGACAGAAGGAGGCTGTTGGTACATGCATCAATATTTCATCTCGTAATTGTAGGGGGTAGCGGCAGTTACTGACAGCTATCGTGAGACACCTTCGCTCTGTCTGTTACTGTGGAAGTCTGTGGATGTGTGGTCCACAAGACGTCAAGTCACCGGGCCTTTAATCCATTAATAACGTACAAGGTACGTCCCTCCGAGCAGCGTCATCTTCTGCCATGTATTGCTGACAAAGTCACAGGCAGCTTCGCACGATGAATCGAGGGGTTAATGTGGAAGGGGTTAAAGCCTGTATTGCTTTCATCAGCTGTTCGTGTCGTACGTGCAGTGGTGGCCTAGAGGTGAGCACCCAGCTAGGAAGCGAAGGATTGCCTCAGGCAAAAATATGCAAAAAAATCCGTTTCGATAGTGCAGGTAAAACAGACATTAAAAGGATATATAAGTGACACTGTCTTCGGGGAGATCAGCCCGAATTTCACAAACAAAAACCGGTTGTGACAAAAACGCAATACAATACAATACATTACGATGCAATACAATACAATACAACACAGTACGATGCAATACAATACAACACAGTACGATGCAATACAATACAACACAGTACAATACAATACAACACAGTACGATGCAGTACAATACAATACAATACAGTATGATGCAATACAACGGAGCATCACAACGCAGCACACTCCAGTCCAAACCAGTCCATTCGATACGATACGATACGATACGATACAATGCAATGCAATGCAATACATTACAATAGAATACAATGCAATATAATACAGTACAATGCAATACAATACAATACAATATAATACAGTACAATACAATACAATGCAGTACAATGCAGTACATTACGATACAATACAATGCAATACAATACAATACAATACAATACAATACAATACAATACAATACAATACAACAGAGCACCACAACGCATGACAGTGGCACAGGCAGCTTTTTTGCTTCAGATGTTGATGGCGCTTAAAACGGTGCTGAACCCGTCAACGTCTAAGGGCCAGTGTCCCTCATTAACTGAATGATCAGTTAACTTGTCTATTGATTGATTTTATACATCCATTTATTCTTATTCGTTCCTTTTTCAATCACTCATTTGCGTATGTTTTGTCCTGATTTATTTGTTCATTCGTTCATTGATTCATTCATTCATTCATTTTTTCCCTCTTTCTTTCTGTCTTTCCCTCTCTTTCTTTCGTTCTCTCTTTCTCCAGTCGTTCAAAATGCACCGAACAGCTAGGATTGGTACTGTCGTGCCTGGCAACAACAGGACGCCGATGCTCTCACTGCACGTGGAATCGCTCAGAGTGTTTCTGGCACATAGCATCATTGTTCCGAACCCCCGCTGTGCCAGCGGGTCTACCCGTGACGGTGTTTGAAGATGCATTCCATGAGCTGAGATTAGGAGAGGGGTGGGTGGGGGTGGAGAAAGGGTGGAGGAGGGAGGGAGGAGGGAGGGAGGGAGGGGCATATTTGAAATTCCGCGCTGTAGGCCGGAGGAGGGGTCATGACAGAATCGGCCATACATTGAACTTGTGATCCAGTGTTGACCAGTACCCAGGGTTCCTGGCATGGTGTTGGACCTCTGATCCAGTGCTGACCAGTGGCCAGGGTTCCTGGCATGGTGTTGGACCTCTGATCCAGTGTTGACCAGTAATCAGGGTTCCTGGCATGGTGTTGGACCTCTGATCCAGTGTTGACCAGTCATCAGGGTTCCTGGCATGGTGTTGGACCTCTGATCCAGTGTTGAGGAGTCATCAGGGTTCCTGGCATGGTGTTGGACCTCTGATCCAGTGTTGAGGAGTCATCAGGGTTCCTGGCATTGTGTTGGACCTCTGATCCAGTCATCAGGTTTCCAGGCATGGTGGTGGACCTCTGCTCCAGTCATCAGGTTTCCAGGCCCCCTTTCGGCATGGTGTTGTGTCCTTGGGAAAGGCACTTTAATTCCGATTCCTCACCCCACCCGAGCTGTGTGAATGGGTACCTGACCTCGGCTGGGGAGGATTAAAACAGTTCGAATGAGAGGATTGGGCCCCGCCTTTCTCACCCAAACCCTAGACTGTGCAGGTACACAATGAATCCACTGCCTTGAATGGGTGTCAAAGGCTGTGGAATCTCTAACATCTAACTTCATTTACCATCATCCCTACCATCCCTACTGGCCATAGTTACCATCATCCCTACTGGCCATTGTTACCATCATCCCTACTGGCCATTGTTACCATCATCCTTATCAGCAATTGTTACCATCATCCCTACCGGCCATTGTTACCATCATTTCTACTGGCCACTGTTACCATCATCCCTACCAGCCATTGTTACCATCATCTCTACTGGCCATTGTTACCATCATCCCTTCATTCCCTTTTCAGTGAAATAAGTTATCATGGGATAAAAGGAAAGAAAGAAAGAAAGAAAGAAAGAAAGAAAGAAAAAGAAATGAAAAGAAAGGAAACTGGGAAAGAAAGAAGGAAGGAAGGAAAGAAAGAAGGGGGCAACAAAAGATCTAATGAAGGGACGGATTAAAGAAAGACAGACAGAAAGAAAGAAAGAGAGAAAGAAAGGTAGAAGGAAAGAAAGAAATAATGAATATATGAATGAAATGGAGAAAGAGAGAAAGAATGAAAGTAAGAGAGTGAAAGAACGAACGAGGGGGTCAAAAAAGAGGGAAAGGAATTAAAGGGGAAAGAAAGAAAGAAAAAAAAAAGATGAAAGAAACGAAACGAAATCAACATAGATAAAAGAAAAAGAAGGGCAAGAAATGAAAAGACAAGAAAATAGGGAGTAAACAGAGCCAGAGGCACTAAATAAGATAAAAACCAAATGAAAATTACCTCCCTGGACTTGAAGACAAGCAAGAGGAAGAACCAGAATATCGTTCCGTGATTCTCTGGAAGAGGAATCGTGCCTCCTTCAGCAGATATCTCAAACCTTCTCCTCTTTTCAAGCCTATCAGCATCACCACTCAATTTGTGCTGGCTTAAAAGACTCAGTGATGGAGGTGGTGGCTAATAAGAATTAGAGCCACAGAATCGGAAAAAAACGGGGATCTTTTTTTTTTTTTTTCTCTCTCGCTCCCTGTAGGGGCGTTTTAAGCTCGTGGAATTCACCTTCAGAGGGGGCTGGGGGATGTGGGGGCGTTTTAAGCTCGTGAATTTCACCTTCAGATGGGGGTGGGGGATGTTGGGGCGTTTTAAGCTCGTGGAATTCACTTCCAGAGGGGGTGGGGGATGTGGGGGCGTTTAAAGCTCGTGAATTTCACCTCCAGAGGGGGTTGGGGGATGTGGGGGCGTTTAAAGCTCGTGAATTTCACCTCCAGAGGGGTGTGAAGGATATAGGGGCGTTTTAAGCTCGTGAATTTCACCTCCAGAGGTGGATGGAGGATGTGGGGGCGTTTTAAGCTCGAAAATTTCACCTCCAGATGGGGGGTGGGGGATGTGGGGGCGTTTTAAGCTCGTGAATTTCACCTTCAGAGGGGGGTGGGGGATGTTGAGGCGTTTTAAGCTCGTTGAATTCACTTCCAGAGGGGGATGAAGGATGTAGGGGCGTTTTAACTCGTGAATTTCACCTCCAGAGGTGGATGGAGGATGTGGGGGCGTTTTAAGCTCGTGAATTTCACCTCCAGAGGGGGCTGGGGGATGTGGGGGCGTTTTAAGCTCGTGAATTTCACCTCCAGAGGGGGGTGAAGGATGTAGGGGCGTTTTAAGCTCGTGAATTTCACCTCCAGAGGTGGATGGAGGATGTGGGGCCGTTTTAAGCTCGAAAATTTCACCTCCAGATGGGGGGTGGGGGATGTGGGGGCGTTTTAAGCTCGTGAATTTCACCTTCAGAGGGGGGTGGGGGATGTTGAGGCGTTTTAAGCTCGTGGAATTCACTTCCAGAGGGGGATGAAGGATGTAGGGGCGTTTTAACTCGTGAATTTCACCTCCAGAGGTGGATGGAGGATGTGGGGGCGTTTTAAGCTCGTGAATTTCACCTCCAGAGGGGGCTGGGGGATGTGGGGGCGTTTTAAGCTCGTGAATTTCACCTCCAGAGGGGGGTGAAGGATGTAGGGGCGTTTTAACTCGAGAATTTCACCTCCAGAGGGGGATGGAGGGATTTAGGGGAAGGATAAGTGGGTGGTTAGAGAAGGTGCGTGCTTATGTTGTGTTATATGTTCTCAGTGATGCTGCCAGGGAGAATCGTTTGGCATGCAGTCAGATTTATTCGTGGTGAGGTTTCTGACTCATGGCTCACGTTTGAATCTATTTGTAGGGACATTCTAGCACTGGTGGTTTCATGGTTCAGGGATGGGTTCAGAGACAGTTGATACAATCATAGGAATATAGATGTGAACAGTTTGAAAGAGAAAAAAAAATGAAATGAAAGAAAGAAAAGAAAATATGAAGAGAGAGAAATGGGGACGGGAAAGAAAGAAAGAAAGGCAAGGAGGCTGGGTCATGGAGAGAAAGACAATGAGACACACACAGGTCTTTTGTTAAAGCATGTCTAAAAACCAAGCAGAAGAAACTAAAAAACTTGCTGAATAGATGAATGAATAAATAGTTTACGAATGTCATTGTAGATAGGTCAATCAACTGACTATGCATTAAACAAACGAATGAGTAAGTAAGTAAGTAAGTAAGTAAGTAAGTAAGTAAGTAAGTAAATGAAAAAAAACAAAACCAAAAAACAACAACAATCAATTAATTGATTAATTAATAAGATTTAAAACAACATATCAATCAATCAAAATACAGTTCCTTCATTCAGGTAAAACAAAAGTGAGAGCGGGGGGGGGGGGGGGGGGGGGGGGGTTTGAGGAATAGAGAGAGAGACTAGAAAAAAAAATGTATAACATTGGCGAGATGGGATGGATTGTAGTCTGTACCCCCTCACCACCAACCCCTTCCTCCCAACCCCCCCCCCCCCCCCCAACACACAGACACACACACACACACACACAACCCCCTTCCCAGATCATTCCCAGATCACTGACCTGCTTGTTTATTGTGTTGTCCTCGACGAGAGAACTCCCACCCACCCTCACCCCCACCCCAACAGTTGTACAGGGGATAAAGCTGTCACTGGAGCACAGGGATACACTGGCCCTGTTCACAGGGTGACGGGCATCACCTGCACCACTGACAGCAGGGAGATCTGGCACAGGGGGAGGGTCGGGGGAGGTGTGTGTGTGTGTGTGTGTGTGTGTGTGTGTGTGTGTGTGTGTGTGGAGGGGTGGGTTGGGGGATGGCGGGGTATGTGAAAAAAGGAAGGGGGGGAGATAGAGGGAGAGAGAGAGAGAGAGAGAGAGAGAGAGAGAGAGAGAGTGTGTGTATGTGTGTGTGTGTGTGTGTGTGTGTGTGTGTGTGTGTGTGTGATAATGAGAAAGAACTAGCAAGAGAAAGAGACAGATAGAGAAAGAGAGAGAGAAAGAGAGGGATAGAGAGAGAGAGACAGAGCGAAAGAGATTGACAGAGAAAAAGAGAGAGACAGAGAAGAGGGAGACAAAGACAGAGAGAAAGTGAGAGACAGAGATAGAGAAAAAGAGAGAGACAGAGAAGAGGGAGACAAAGACAGAGAGAAAGTGAGAGGCAGAGATAGAGAAAAAGAGAGAGAAAGAGACACAGACAGAGTTAGAGACAGACAGACAGGCAGGCAGAGAGGGGGGGGAGAGAGAGAGAGAGGGAGGGAGAGACAGACATGCAGACTAACAGACAGACAGACAGACAGAGCAGATAGATCTACCCACTGGGCAGTCACGTTCTGTGAGATCTGAAGAAAACAGGACAGAAAAAGACGACACAGAAAGAGAAGACAGAAAGGAGAAGTGAGAGACAAATCAAAACAGATACAAAGACAAGGAAAGAATAAAAAGACAAGAGAACACGAAGTAAGAAGCTGAGAAAAAAAACACCCATAAAATAAATAAATCGAAAATTGCCCCCTAGACCTGAAACAAACAAATACACAAGCAGCATGAAAATCGTTCCCTGATTCTCTTGAAGAGAAATCGTGCCTCCTTCAGCAGATATCTCCAACCGTCTCCTGTTTCCAAGCCTGTCAGCATCACCACTCCATTTGTGCTGGCTTAAAAGACTCAGTGATGGAGGTGATGGTTGACAAAAATTAGAGTCACAGATTCGGAGAAAAAAAAACCCAAAAAACAGGAATCGGTTTTTTTTTTCCTCTCTCACTCCCTGTAGGGGCGTTTTAAGCTCGTGAAATTCACCTCCAGGAGGGGGGGGGGGTAGGGGAAGGATAAGGGAGTGGTTGGAAAAGGTGCATGTATCATGTCAAGAGATTTACTGCCAAAGATGCTTCCAGAGAGGTGTTTTGCAGGCAGCCAGATTTATCCAAATTGGGCCATTAGGTTGCCGATCAGTTCACAAGTTATGGTTTAATGTACTTGTTGGAGGCATTCTCAGACAGATGGGTTTGTGTCTAGGGGGAGATTGTGGATATTGTTTCTAAGAAAGAATGCGAAACGTTAGAAAGGAGCAATACATAAATAAATGAAATAACGAATAAACAAATAAAGAAACAAAGGTAGAAAAAAAAGAGAATAAAGGGAGACAGACACATGGAGGTGGGGCGGGTGGGGGGGGGGATGGAGAAATAAAGGGAGGAAAGGGGAACGTGGGGGTGGGAGTAATGATAAAAAGATAAGACTGAAAGACCTCGGTTTTAGCTGATATGAATATTAAGCCGATGATATTCTAATAAATAAAGCTGTCAAAGCTGTAAATAAATGGATGAATAGTTGAATACACAAATTCGTAAATGAATAAATGAATGAATGAATAAATAAATTAATGAATACATTAATATATATATATATATATATATATATATATATATATAATCATTTTATATACATTATCATTCACATCAACAAGAGAGTGTCAGTGAGAGAGAGAGAGAGAGAGACAGAGAGAGACAGAGACAGAGAGACAGAGACAGACAGACAAACAGACAGACAGACAGAGACAGAGAGACAGAGACAGTCAGACAGACAGACAGACAGTGGTTAGTGAGGTAAGAAAGTCCAGGAGGTTGTCTATATTGATGGACAGATGAATCCCAGTGTGTACCTCTCACTGCCAACCCCCCCCCCCCACCCCCACCCCTTCGCCCTCCCACCAGTCCCTCCCCACCCACCCACCCAGCACTCCCCAAATCGTTCCCAGATCTCCCCCGTTGTTTGTGCACCTTGTTATCCATGAGGAGAGGACTCTTCCCTCGACAGTTGTGCAAGGGATAAACCTGCCATTGGAGCACACTCACACACACACACACACACACACACACACACACAGATAGACTCGCCCTGTTCACCGAAGCTACGTGTATCTCGTGCAGCACTGAGAAGTGATTTGGCACAGGGTCAGGGTCAGGGTCAGATTCAGGGTAAGGAGGGTTGGCAAAAATGAGGATGGGGAGTGAAGGAGGGTGAGGACTGGGTGGAAGAGGGGGATGAACGGAGAGAGTGAGAGTGAGGTTGACGGATAAGGATACGGATGTTTAGTCAATACAGGTCATGGTCCCTCATGAAGAGCTGGTGTAAACAAACATTTTAAGAGATACTATATGTCCAAAAGTCAAATAACAAATACGTAACTTCAAAAGATTAAAAGCATTCATCCATTGTATCTAATATTCACAGCAGAAAATAAACACACGTTCATTTGCGTTTAATATTTCCATTGTTTAGGCTGATACAAGTGATTTGCTAGTAATTCATTAACGTGTTCGTTAGGGAATGACATAAACAGAGACAGTCTGAACAATGATGGATGTCAACAATATTTGGAAGGTATCAGATGATTTCTAAGATCGTCAGTCCAACACTAGAGAGAGAAAGAGAAACAGAGAGACAGAGAGAGACAGAGACAGACAGACAAACAGGCGCATACACAGAGCCACAAGCAGGCACAAAAACATACACACGCAGATATATATGCAAGAAAAGTGGGTGAATGTGTTTTTAGTGGGGGGGTGATATAAAAACGAAACGGATGCTATTTCCAATGAGTAAGCCAGAAAGAGAGAGGTAGGGATTGTAACAGGGATGAGAGAGGGGCGGGGTGGGGGTGAGATCTGGCACAGCGTCAGGGGCACTAGAAGCAGGTCCGGGTGGGTGTAGAGGGGGTAGGTGGGTGGGTGGATGTTGAGGGACGTTGGACAGGAGGAACAGAGAGATGTGTCAGTCACTGACTCCCGAAATCTCTACACCTCTGTAACTTCGCTATCCCCCCTCCCTGCCCCCTCTCCTCTCTCTCTCTCTCTCTCTCTCTCTCTCTCTCTCTCTCTCTCTCTCTCTCTCTCTCTCTCTCTCTCTCTCTCTCTGATACAATAAGAATGTCGATTTCATTCCAACGGTTTTCATTTCCCCCCTCTCTCTGTGTCTCTGTCCGTGTCTCTCTCTGTCTTTGTGTCTCTGTCTGTGTCTGTCTGTCTGTCTCTCTCTTTCTCTCTCTCTCTCCACTTCGCTTCCTCGCTTGTTACTGTCCCAGTTCCAACACACCAAATCACCTCCCCTACCCACCTACCAACCCACCCACTTTTTATCACCCATCCTTTTCCAATCGACGTTTGTTTCCAAACAGTCTGGTATCAACGACAACAACACCACAGACGCTGGAACTTCATTAGATTTTAAAACCCAGTCCCATCTCGCTGAAGACAGTCCGTTATTGTTTGTTCCACACCACACCACAGTCGCCCCTCCCTCACCCCCTCCGAACCCCACCCACGCTAAACGTTCGTTGTTACTGGAACGGTGCCCTGACATTTTTCTTTCAGTTTAGAGTAGATTGTGTATTGTTTTATGTTCGATACGTTTTCGATTGATTGATTGATCCATTCATTCATTAATCAACTCATTTATCTGTTTGTTTAGATATGTACTTTTCATGCATTTATTTGTTACTTATCCAAGATTCTTTCTTGTGGAACATATCCATTCACTTAATTAAAAATGAAGATAAAAACATATCCAACAACCATCTACCTGAAGATCTAGTCATCAGCCCCATCCACATGCAATATGCAGCTTCTGTTCAAACGAGCGCGCGCACGCGCGTGTGTGTATGTATGTGTATGTGAGAGAGAGAGAGAGAGAGAGAGTTTGTGTGTGTGTGTGTGTGTGTGTGTGTGCAGTGCGTGTATGTGTGACTATGGACAAGTTTTTATATTGATATGCACTTGTATGTATCCTAATTTCTACTGTATCTGTATTTGTGTATGATCTTCGATTTATGTTCGTATCTTGTTATGTGCTATCCCCCCCCCCCCCCCCCCCCAATATTCCTTGTGACCCCGGTACACTTGGTAATAAAGACATATTCTATTCTATTCGAAAAGAGAGATAACCCATCTTCATTTTTCTTACTCTTTCTTTCTTGATATCTTTCTCTCTCTCTCTCTCTCTCTCTCTCTCTCTCTCTCCTGCTGCGTGCATGATTAGGACGGTGGGCAGAAAGAAGAAAAATGCTAATGAATGGTTCGACAATGAATGTAGAAATAAGAAACGACAGGTAAGGAGATTATTGCAAATTTTCCAAAGAGCTAAAACGGCTGAAGCAATAACTGAAGCAAAAACCATTTATGTAGAAGAAAGAAAACAGTATATTAAATTAAGAAAGGATAAGAAAAAAGATTTTGATGAAATGAAACTATAAAAGTTAAAGGAATCAATAAAAGACTAAATTGTTTTGGGCAACTATCAGATCAGTAAACAGGAAAACTGTAATTTATAATGAAATAACATCACAGCAGTGGTATGACCATTTTTATTATGTGTTCAGTTTATTTGATAGTGGGCAAGACACAACAGATATAGGAGGAGAAGATGATGAAATTGAAGAAATCTCAAATGAACCCCTGCTTAATAACCCTATAACAGTAGATGAAATTAAAGCCAGCATAAGAAATCTGAAAATGGAAAAAGTGCCGGTCCAGATAAAATAGTCGGAGAGATGCTTAAAAATATTGACACTGTTGTTATTGACTTTCTCACGTCATTGTTTAATAAACTGTTTGATAAAGGATTACTTCCCATAGATTGGTGTAAATCAATAATTGTGCCAATCCATAAGAACACGAACAATCCCGACGACTATAGGGGTGTAGCTCTAACAAACGTAATAAGCAAAGTATACACTTTCATTTTGAATAGAAGGCTTGGTCAGTGGGCAGAAAGAGAGAGGTAAATTGTTGAAGAACAAGCAGGTTTTAGAGGAGGATTTAGTACTATAGACAATATTTTTTTACTTTATATGCTTTAGTTAAAAAATTTCTTAAGAAGAATACTAAATTATATGTTGCTTTCGTAGACTTTAAAAAAGGCGTTTGACTCTGTGAATAGAAATATATTGTGGCACATTTTGAGAAAAAAAACTGGTGTTAATGGAAAGATGTATATGGCACTTCGAGGTGTATATGAGTCAGTTTTGGCATGTGTGAGTGAAAAAGGAGTTTACTCTGATTATTTTAGCTGTCCCCGTGGTGTAAAGCAAGGCTGTATTTTGAGTCCTCAAATGTTTGCATTCTTTATAAATGAATTAGCCATTGAAATGTCAGAAAAAAGGTAAACATGGTGTACAATTAATCCCAGGTGTTGTTGAAATATTTTTGTTAATGTTTGCTGATGATGTGATTTTACTCTCTAGCACTGCGGTTGGCTTGCAGAATCAGCTCAATGTATTGAAAAACAAAGCAGACACATTGCAATTAACTGTTAATCTAGACAAAACAAATATTCATTGTTTTTCGTAATGGAGGTCATTTAACGCAGTGGGAAAAGTGGTTGTATGGTAATGTGGAAGTAAGAGTTACTAATGCCTTTAGTGTATTTAGGAATGGTATTTACGACAAGATGGAGTTTAAAAGCGGGATGGTCAGAAATGTGTAGGAAAGGGAAAAAGGGGGTAACAGAAATTTTAAAATCTATGAAGAAACTGAAAACAGTTGATTCCTCTTTATTTTGGAAGTTGTTCGATACACAAATAGAGCCAATGTTGACTTATGCAGCAGAAGTATGGGGTCTTGAAGAAAATGCTGAAATGGAAAAGGTACATACATTAGCCATAAAGAGATTTATGAATGTTCCATTGCACTCTTCTAACACGATGGCATATGGTGATTCTGGAAGGTATCCTTTATATATTCGAGCCTTTGTGAAATGCATCAAATACTGGTTAAAGCTAACTCAGCT
>NC_134880.1:35431303-35433803 GCF_041734735.1 Babylonia areolata
AGTGTATCTGTATGACGCTAAATATTGTGCACAGACAATGAAAAGCTCTTTCAGGTTAACAGTTCACACGCATGCATAAATGACCGATTTGGAGAGAACGACAAAAGTCGTAGATTTTTTTTTAAACAGAAAGCTAGACAAAATGCAGAGGAAAGAGGGAGGGCGGTGCGGGAGGGGGGGAGGGGTCAGGGGGGTGGGGGGGCGGAGTGAGGGAAGCAACCAGACTTCAACGCGCGGAGTGTGGAAATTAGACCAAGCGACAGAGGGAGCTCTTTCCATCTATCAGACCCAGAGACCGAGTGAGAAGCGGCTGACTGTAACTTGTTCCAGGGAAGACTGCAGTGTCCCAACTCTGGCAGAGAACGAGAGAATGCAAGGATGTCCGTGATGAGCCAAGAAGAGCAACAAGGGAAAACGTTCAGCTGACTACCAGTCAGTTTGGGCGATCCACTCTGGGTAACACGAGAATCTTACAAAGTGATGCGCAATAAGAGGAAAAACAAAATGGTTTCTTCTTCTTCTTCTTCTCCTTCTTCTCCTTCTTCACCACCACCACCACCACCACCACCACCACCATGATCATCACCATCGTCGTCGTCATCATCATCATTATCATCATCACCATCATCGTCATCTCTTTCCTTTAATCTTCTTTTCTGTTGGGAGTGTACATTCATTTTCCTCCACAGACACTTTCAAGGAAAATAATTTCAAACGAACGTATTCACAACGTTTCCTGCAGAAAAGTACTTCATGAAATTAAATTGAAATGCTGACTTGTCAGTTTAATGTGCTCTGTAACCACCCAACTCTGAATCACTGTTCACATTATAAACGAATGTTAAGTGGGTAATATGTTGCTGTGTGTGTGTGTGTGTGTGTGTGTGTGTGTGTGTGTGTGTGTGTGTGTATGTGTGTGTGCGTGTGTGTGTGTGTGTTCAGAAGGAACTCGGGTGCCGTCAATATATATGCTTCTTTTTTGTTTATTGTTTTTAGTGCCGTGTGTATTGCCACAGATGAAGAAGTCATTGGCAGCACGTGGTAGGTATCGATAACAATCCATCCACTTACCCTTCTCAGCAGGTTGTTTATGTAAACGGTGAAGAGAACAGCTCGTGTTTCACGTGCCCCAGCTGTAAATCGCTTCAGCGCCTTTCCAACGGAGTGGCGATGACGTTTTTTTATGGATACTGCTCCCAGTTTTGTTGTTGTTGTTGTTGTTGTTACTGCTGTTGTTGTTTCTTTCGTTTTCCGCTTGTGTTTCAGTTTTTTGTTGGTTGTGTGTGTGTGTGTGTGTGTGTGTGTGCGTGTGTTGATGTTTTGATGTCACTCGCTTATTATTTTTGTCTGTTAAATGCAGTTGCAGATTGGCAGTAATACGTTTTTGCTGGAGAAAAATATGTTTTTAAAGAATTGTCATGCTTGTGCATCTGATGAAATTGCAATGTTTGTGCTCTCTCTCTGTCTCTGTCTCGGCCCATCTCTCTTTCTCATTTCTATATTGTATTGTATTACTCCTTTTTTTTAAAATTAGCTACATCAGATTTCTCTGTGTGGAATTCGGACTGCTGTCCCCAGGGAGAGCGCGTCGCTACACTGAGAGCACAACCCATTTGTTTGTATTTGATTCCTGACTGGAGTTTGTTGTTGTTGTTGTTGTTGTTTTTCTATCGAAGTGGATTTTTTCCACATAATTCTGCCAGGGACAACCCTTTTGTTGCCGTGGGTTCTTTTACGTGCACACGGGACCTCGGTTTATCATCTCGTCCACATGACTGGCGTCCAGACCACCACTCAAGGTGTAGTGGGGGTGTGGGGGTTGGGTGTGGGGGGATTGAGAAAATACTGGCGACTGTGCCGGGATTCGAACCAGTGCGCTCAGTTTCTCTCGCTTCCAAGGTGGACGCGTTACCGCTAGGCCATCATTCCCCATAATATGACATGTGCATGACTTTATTTTCATGTACTTTTTTCTTATCATTGTTATTGTTCAAGTTTTGTGTTTGCTTTTCCTTTTTGCCCAGACGGCCAATTGTAAAAAAGAAAAAGAAAAAAAGAGAGCAATAATTATTGTTCCCCTTCCCTCTTGAAACAAAATTCATTTCGTTTAGTTTCATCTCGTCCCCCCCCCCCTCTCTCTCTCTCTCTGTGTGTGTGTGTGTGTGTGCGCATTTTTTAAAGATGCTGCCAGACAACTAGTCAAGCAGTACTAGCAGGTAACTGAAAGAAAGGTGAAATCACCGATCGACATACATCACCGGACAGAAGCGCAACCTTGACACATTCCATCTCTCCACTCAAGCCACATCGACAAACCTGTTTCTCTCTTCAGCCACAACGAACCTTAAGTCTTCTAACACTTTAAGTCTGTCAGCCAGGCATACTGAAGCCACGACTAAGACCTTCAGGCTTGTAATCAGACGCTAGGAAATAGGGACTTTGCAGAGCCAACCGGCTGCTTGAAAAAAAAATCAGCCAATCAGAGTGGGCTTTGGGCCTG
>NC_134880.1:35438803-35443803 GCF_041734735.1 Babylonia areolata
CAACGGCCACAGAATGAGAACGACCCAGATGGAGTGAATGAAGGAACGAAAGGGAACAGAGAAAGAGGGAAGACAGAAGGAGATTGAAGAAGACAAGCAGAAGGGAGCCCTGGGTCGAAAAAGGTCAGTTCCATCTGTGTCCAGTAGGCGGCAAAGTGACTGTCCTTGATGCTCTGTGGCAATGGAGACTGTTTTAATGGACGGAGCCAGTTGACTGGAATTGGACATGTCAGTATTCCAAGTGGTCGTAAATCATTACTAAGCCAAAGAGCAGTGCAGATGCGTAGGAGTGGAAATGAATTTAGCACCTCGTTAACTCTCCCACAATGTCTTTTCAGCATGCATGGCCTTTCAGCTGCCGCCATTCTTGTAGTGATTCACTGTGTGTTTATTTTCAAGACTTCTTAGCTATATTCTCTGGATTTCATCATTTGACAAATGCACACGTAAGCGTGTGTGTGTGTGTGTGTGTGTAAGAGAGAGAGAGGTGAGTTCAGTTCAGTTGAGCTGAGTTGCTCAAGGAGATGTCACTGAGTTCGGACAATTCGTCCATCGCACTCCCACCGTCACACTTAGCTGCCCTGGCTGTGCGTACGTTGTTCGTTCTGAAAAGCAATCTTGCATGGCGTGTATGTTTGGGTCAAGCAACTGTCCACACATCAGGGGTTAATGCCAGGAAGAACTCTCCAAGAAATGGAACCTGACGGCTAAGATCTCTCAACCCTCCTCGATCCGTATGACTGTCATCCCACCAGATATGAGACCGAAGTACACCAACCTCTCAAGTAAGATGTGTTTGACAGCAGGATTCTGTGCATCTGACGAACGGAAAGAGAGCAGGATTAGCTCAATGTCCATACAAGTATGGAGTCATCATTGATTTTTCTCCAAGATTTCTTTGTCCAAATGCATTTTTCCATTAGGAAAGCCCGTTCTACATACATAATCTGATCTTTCAATGCATCTTTTATTATACATTTCCTTGCAAAACGAAAATGTTATTTTTTTTAGGATAGCTGACAATGCCTATTTGTTCATAACACCACCACATCAAAACTTCTTCACATTTCTTTCTGTGAAAATAAACCTCAGCGAAGTCTGTCACCAACATGAAGGAGTGCAACAACTACAGCATGAGAACCGCCCAGGTGGAAGAAACAGAGGAACGATAGGGTGAAGAGAAAGATAAGAAGAAGAAGGGAGGGTGTGTGTGTGTGTGTGTTGGGGGGTGGGGGGTGTGGGGGGTGGGGGTGTTTGAAGAAGAAGAGAACGCTGGGAAGAGGCGGCGAACTAGGTCAGTTCCTTCAGTTTGAAGTGAGCGTGGAAATGACTGTCCTTGACGTTATGAGGCAATGCAGACTGTTTTAATGGACAGACCAGGGGCCGGTTGCACATATCACAAGCTGTACAGCTAAATCGCTTAGCTGTACAGCTAAAATCGGGAATTCCCTGCAAGCGACGCTAACTGGGTTGCACAGGTCCAGTTATCTCTAGCTCCCCAGCTAATTTAGCCCCCCAACTTTAGAGGTGCTCGCAGCAGCTCTAAATCTCTTAGCTGATCAGCTAAATGTGTGTCAACATGGCTGGATTTATTCATCAATATTTTTGGGAGAGAATACAAAGAAGAAATCGAGTCTTCAGAGAACGATTTAACCCTCTTCAACAACTTGATGATGCAGAACTGTATTCACGCTACCGTTTTCGAAGGCCAGACATCCTCAGGATTGTTGATTTGTTGAGAAATGACTTGGAATTTGACATCCGAAGACGAGATACATTATCAGCAGAAATGCAGGTACTTGTAGCATTGCGTTTCTATGCGTCTGGAAGCTTTCAGAATGTGGTAGGTGACACTGTGAATGTGCATAAGAGTACAGTGTCCAGAATAGTTCACCGTGTATCTGCAGCCTTGTGCCGACATGCCAGGGAGTTCATTTATTTCCCCAATCAAGCTGATGCCAACAGACAAAAGAGACAATTTCTTGTAAAGAATAATTTTCCAAATGTCATAGGATGTATAGATGGAACTCAGATAAAAATCCAGGCGCCAACAGAAAACGAACATGAATTTGTGAACAGGCGTGGTAAACATAGTATAAATGTACAAATTGTTTGTGATAGTGATCTGAGAATCATAAAGTGTGTCGTCAGAAACCCAGGCTCTGTTCATGATGCAAGGATGCTCAGAGAGAGCTCTGTTTGGAGAGATTTTGAAAGACAACCACCTCTTTTAGATGGACTGATATTGGGTGACAGTGCCTATCCCCTGCGTCAATGGTTAATTACCCCTTTTCTGAACACCCTTAATAAGGTGAGTAATCTGCATTAAAAAAAAACAGGAGAGAGAGAGAGAGAGAGAGAGAGAGAGAGAGAGAGAGAGAGAGGTCAAATTTGGCAAAATGCAAGCAGCTAAAGCAACACATTTCAACAGTTAAATGTTTTAATGGAAATACTTCAGCTTGATTCAGATTCACCACAACATTCTGACCAAGAAAACTGTCAATTCACACCTTACCGGTACCTCACTCTTGTTTAAAAAAAAATAAAACTGACTGTAAACTTAAATGCAATTTAAGCACTGGTTGAATGCACTACTTGTGCATAACTGAATTACTCATGATACAAGTTTATGTGCTCAGAATGTGAATTAAAAATGGAACCAACAAATTTTGGGTGATGCAAAACCAAGAAAAGGCATTCAGCAAAGAGACATTTTCCACTAAACCTTTCAATTAAATGTGAGTATCCTAATTGAGTTACATATGGTCAATGGGAAACATTTTCACAGTAATCAAAATAATAATTAATATTATAAATTTAAAGCCACCATTTATTGACTAATAATTAAAGAAATCTAGTACTCCAGTACTACAATCATGAACATTAACAGAAAATGTACAAGCTTTTGGTTGTCCTTTGATTTGTGTGTGTGTGTGTGTGTGTGTGTGTGTGTGTGTGTGTGTGTGTGTGTGTGTGTGTGTGCATGTGTGTGTGTGTGTGTTGAGGGAGAGCGAGTGCTGGATGGGGACTGTTGGGGGGGGGGGGGGGGGGGGGATCATGAGATGTGTCACTTGTTATTCTTGGCCAAGTTGTTTCTCCAAAAGCCTAATTTCTAATAAGAGTTTCTCTTTTTGTAGTTTGTGGACTTCAGCAGCATGCTCAATCTCTGCCTTCAGTTGTTGTTTTTGAAGTTCCTTCAGCTCATTGTCTGCACTGGCAGTACTCTGCAGTTGGGTCTTGATGATCTCCTTTAACTCTGTTGACACAGTCAAATACTTTGTGTACAGTTGTTCTGTCTCACTCTCTGCAGGGGGCACTCTGGTAAAGCGACGACGGCCTGATGATAAACCAGCAGGTGAAGAAGCTGAAGCATGTGCTGATGGGAAAGGCAGATTTGTTGGAGGCTGCGATGTCACTGTGGCAGATGGCAGGGATGTGGCAGATGACAGGGATTTGGCAGATGGCAGGGATGTGACAGTGGCAGATGGCAGGGATGTGGCAGATGACAGGGATTTGGCAGATGGCAGGGATGTGACAGTGGCAGATGGCAGGGATGTGGCAGATGGCAGGGATGTCACTGTGGCAGATGGCAGGGATGGGGCAGATGACAGGGATTTGGCAGATGGCAGGGATGTGACAGTGGCAGATGGCAGGGATGTGGCAGATGACAGGGATTTGGCAGATGGCAGGGATGTGACAGTGGCAGATGGCAGGGATGGGGCAGATGGCAGGGATGTGGCAGTAGTATATGGCAGGGATGTGGCAGTGGAAGATGGTGGGGATGTGGCAAAGGGCCAGGGTGTGGCAGTGGTAGATGGCAGGGATGTGGCAGTGGTAGATGGCAGGGATGTGGCAGTGGCAGATGGCAGGGATGTGGCAGGAACAGCAACTGTATTCCAGACAATGTGCCCTGTATCATCCGAAACAATCAGAATGGGCATTTCTTCCAGTGTTGTGTCAGGATTTGGTGGAAGACTGATGGAACACCCTGAAAGAGAAATACAAATTCAAAGCAAGGAGAAATACAAATTCAAAGCTAACTGAAGACCTATTTTATTTCTATTATTTGTTCAACAAATAAGACTAATTTAAAAAGAGAAGTGAATATCTTCCTAAGGCCATTAGGTTTTAGAGGCAGTGTTAATATGAATAATGAGGTGTTTAACAAATGAGTGATCACGTCACCCCTCTGACAGGGTTCTATTGCTTTTATTCCTTGGCAGCAAACCTGATACTCAAACACTCAGGTCCAGAGAAGAAATGGTAGTTGAAGCACCTTTTACTTATGATAACAACAGCATGGCGTTAGGCAGAATCAAACCTGGAGCCTTTTGTTTCCAAGTTCAACAATTTAAACACTCTGCCATGTCATCTCACATAAATGATTAATATTTCTTTATTATTATATTTCACTGGTATAAGCTGCCTTTTTCAATGTTCCTTATTTTGTTGTTGTTATTGTTGTTGTTGTTTAATGTTCATTCATTTTACTTGTGGCATTGGATAACTGGATATAGGACTAAATTTGTTTCAGCAAGAGCATCTTCATATAATAGGTTACTTTTTTTTTTATATTACTTAGTCAGAAAATTTTAACAAAGTAGAAATCAAATCACACACACACACACACACACACACACACACACACACACACACACACTTCTCAAAGATTCACATGAATCTCAAACTGTACATGGTAAACTTGCTGTTAGAACTGATGTACACATTGTGGAAAATATGAAACTAATGTTAAAAATAATAAATTAGAGAGTGGGGATGGGGTGGGTGTAGGGGTTTGGAGTTGTGGTTTACCTTACTCATTGTGTTAACTACTGTATGTCTCCTTGTTACTATGGGCCATATGGCCTGGAAAGACTGAATAAAATTATTTGTTATTTTTATTGTTGTTGTGTTATTGTCACACACACACACACACACACACACACACACACACACTAGCACATCTCCAACCTTTATCCCAGTAATAGGCCTTTTTTCCA
>NC_134880.1:35448803-35456303 GCF_041734735.1 Babylonia areolata
ATGCTATGTTTATATCTGGCTCGATGATGTAAGGCGCTTTGAGCAGCTTTGGTACTGGATATCGCGCAATAGAAAAGTTACGAATTATTATTATTATTAAGAGATGGAAAAATTTTTCTCTTGAAATACGAGGGACTGTTGGTGTGAAGTGCTGATTCTCGTATTTGACCAGTACGGTTTAAAAATAATGTTGCTGCGCATTTTTACTGAAAAGTATAACACTGCATTAAAATTAGGGAGAAAATGGCCGTTAAAATTCTCCGTTAACAACGATTAAATCAATAAGGACAGGCAGGATGCTCTGCAAGTAAACAACAACAACAAACAAGCAAAAAACAAAGAAAAGTATTTATTTTTGTACGCAACAAAACTGCCTTCTGAAAATAGTTACTGTTAAAAAATCAGTTCGAGACGTTTACAATAAAACACACACCAACACCGTCATTTCAGTTCAATGACACGCTCAATTCAAGACGTTTACAATAAAACACACACCAACACCGCCATTTCAGTTCAATGACACGCTCAATTCAAGACGTTTACAATAAAACACACACCAACACCATCATTTCAGTTCAAGACGTTTACAATAAAACACACACCAACACCGTCATTTCAGTTCAATGACACGCTCAATTCAAGACGTTTACAATAAAACACACACCAACACCGTCATTTTAGTTTAATGACACGCTCAGTTCAAGACGTTTACAATAAAACACACACCAACACCGTCATTTTAGTTCAATGACACGCTCAGTTCAAGACGTTTACAATAAAACACACACCAACACCGTCATTTCAGTTCAATGACACGCTCAATTCAAGACGTTTACAATAAAACACACACCAACACCGCCATTTCAGTTCAAGATGTTTGCAACAAAACACACACCAACAGCGTCATTTTAGTTCAATGACACGCTCAATTCAAGACGTTTACAATAAAATACACACCAACACCGTCATTTTAGTTCAAGACGTTTACAATAAAACACACACCAACACCGCCATTTCACTTCAATGACACGCTTAGTTCAAGACGTTTACAATAAAACACACACCAACACCGCCATTTCACTTCAATGACACACTGAATCCGAACCGTTTTATTTCTACATTATATTAATTTTTCACGACTTTTATGCCAGAAGCTGTCGCTAAGGACATGGCAGTGGCATCCTCTCAATCGGCTGAGCCTCCGGCTCCTTCAAAACCCCTCTCCCCACTGCGTTCAGCAGCAGCAGAGCATTTCCTGGAATCTGCCATAACAGACCGTTAGCTCTGGTATCCATAGACACGGTATGGCATAAAGTCTGGAACGATGGGATCGACCTTTAAATTCTCTGCGATTTGCTGTTTGCCGTGATCGTTGATCGGGCATGGAAGGTCTCTAGCTTTTTGTTTCGCTTTGTTTCCTTTATCTTTGTTGGGATGTGTTGGTATTCCTTTCTGTTCGTTTTTGTTTGGTTTGCCTTGTGTACGTTCTTCTGTCGTTTGGTTCTGTTCGCGTGTGTTGGGAGTTGGTGGGCGCGCCCGCGTATACCGAGAGAGAGAGAGAGAGAGAGAGAGAGAGAGAGAGAGACAGAGAGAGAGAGAGAGAGAGAGAGAGAACACTGAACACTGAACACTGATATGTTTAATGTCATTAGCTGTAAAGCTCTAGTGACATAGGTACAAATCAGAACAAAAATGGTGCAAAGCAAATAAAACGGAACAGGAAGGAAAAACATAATCAAAGAAAACTAAACTACTAAGGGATAAGCGGCGCTTTGGTACTTTGTCATTTGCTTAAGAAGTCCATGTGGAAGGCGGGTACTGTCCCCCCCCCCCCCCCCCCCCCCCCAGTCGTTCGTCTGTAAGGTTTGAACAGTACACAGGAAACAAAGTACATATATAATCCGTATGATAATTATTCAAGCATGTGCCATCGACACACATCATATCAATACGAACACATAACAAAGTACATTATAAAACATATAATGATCATTTAAGCCTGTAACACCGAAACATGTCATGTCAATACGAACACATCATGAAAATACATTGTCGATATTGACCATCCAAATGTAACCATTCCTTTTTGTCTATGTGTCTTTTTCGCTCATAGAACCCATACTAAGTTTTTAATTGATTAATGAGTTATTGGACCGATAGTAGACGTTTTACGTATATTTACTGCCTCGGATACATATTTTGCTAGTGAGAGTACCATATCTTCATTTTCTGCCATCAGTATGCCGAACAAATCTTTTCTCTGCACTGGAGCTGTATTGAAAAGGGTACAGTTTTTTGTTTTGTTTTGTTTTTTGTTTTTTTTCGCAATTCTTCGTATCTTTTGCAGTTAAAATATGAAATGAGAGAGAGAGAGAGAGAGAGAGAGAGAGAGAGAGAGAGAGAGAGAGAGAGAGAGAACAAAAGAACGAACGAACAAACGTACGAACGAACGAAATTTTATTTTTCCAGGGTATTGAGATAAACATATTGACAAGAATACTTTCTTCCACCCAGCCCTGGGGCACAAAATTGAATAAATAAATCAAAACAGAAAAAGAAACGCGGGGGGGCGGGCGAGAGGGGAGAGAGTAAAGAAGAAAAGATGAAATGATAGTGAGAGCGACAGACAGACGGACAGACTGATAAATCGACAGAGAGAGAGAGAGAGAGAGAGAGAGAGAGAGAGAGAGAGAGAGAGAGGAAGGGGGGGGAGAGAGACTCATGAATGCTAATTTTATCATTCAAATTCACGGAATTGTCCAGGGGAAGGGAATAGAGTGGGGGTTATTTGTACCGTTGACACCGCCTGGTGAGACAGAAGAAAGGAAAACAAAACGAACACGGAAGAGTAGCAAGGGGGTGGGGGAGGGAAGGAGGGGGGTGGGGGGTAGCGGGTGGTAATCCAGTCTAGAAGGGAGAATAACAAAAATGGGCGGTTAGAGGTTGTCTGCCCATCAATCTGGGCAGCCCTGAATCGAAAAGAAAAAAAAAAGAAAAAAGAAAAAAGAAAGAAACAAAAAGTAAAAGAAGAGAAATATAAATGCAATGGCTGTCCGTGCGTGTGTGTGTGTGTGTGTGTGTGTGTGTGTGTGTGTGTGTGTGTGTGTGTGTGTGTGTGTGTGTGTTTGTGTGTGTGTGTGTGTGTACGAGAGATAGAGAGAGAGAGAGAGAGAGAGTGTGTGTGTGTGTGTGTGTGTGCGCGAGAGAGAGAGAGAGAGTGAGAGAGAGAGAGAGTGTGTATGTGTGTGTGTGTGTGTGTGTGTGTGTGTGTGAGTGTGTGCGAGAGAGAGAGAGTGAGTGAGTGAGAGAGAGAGAGAGGGGGAGAGTGTGTGTGTGTGTGTGTGTGTGTGTGTGTGCGAGAGAGAGAGAGAGAGTGTGTGAGAGAGAGAGAGAGTGTGTGTGTGTGTGTGTGTGTGTGTGCGAGAGAGAGAGAGAGTGAGAGAGAGAGTGTGTGTGTGTGCGAGAGAGAGTGAGTGAGAGAGAGAGAGAGTGTGTGTGTGCGTGTGCACAGCGTCAGGGGCACTGGAAGCAGGTCCGGGGTGGGTGTGTGGTTCGTCCGTCGGGATCGACGAGGACCATTTAGTCATTCTGGGGGTGGGTGGGTTGGGCTCTGTGGGTGCGGAGATGATTGGTCAGGCCAATCTGCGCCCGGAAGGTTCTGACGCAGTGTGGACAGGGGATGGTGGCGGCTGTCGGGGACTTGCTGACACTGCTTTTCCTGGCCTGTCTGCATTGCTCTGCTGCAGCGATTCTGTTGGCTTCACATGATTTGGCGCCTTTGTGGACAGCTGAACGCCACTTTGGTCTGTCCATTGCATTCAGCTCCCATGTGTCGTGGCTGATGTTGAAGGCCTTCAGAGAAGCTTTCAGAGTGTCTTTAAAGCGCTTTTGGCCTCCATGGGAGCGCTTGCCATGTTGGAGTTCGCCGTACAGCAGTTTCTTGGGGAGCCGGTGGTCTGGCATGCGAAGTATATGGCCTGCTCAGCGCAGCTGGGCCTGCATCAAGATGGTGTAGATGCTGGACAAGTTTGCACGAGTGAGCACCTCTGTGTCAGGGATCTTCTCTTGCCACTTTATGCCGAGAAGTTTTCTGAGGCTGGTGGTGTGGACGTGGTTCAGCTTTTTGGCGTGGCGTTTGTAGACCGTTCATGATTCGCATCCATAGAGCAGTGTGGTGAGAAATATGGCCTTGTATACTTTGAGCTTCGTCTCCAGGGTGATGCCTCTCCTGTTCCAAACGTTCTTATGGAGTCTGCCGAAGGCAGCGCTGGCTTTGGCGAGTCTGGCATTCACCTCGCCGTCGATGACAACTGTGCGAGAGAGTGTACTGCCCAGGTATGTGAACTTGTCCACCGCGTTCAGTCGTTGCCCGTTGATGAAGATGTTTGGTTCAACGTAAGGCTTTCCTGGAGCTGGCTGGTGCATCACCTCAGTCTTCTTTGTGCTGATTGTGAGGCCAAAGTTGTCACAGGCAGCAGAGAACATGTCGACACTGTGTTGCATGTCAGCTTCGGGGGCAGCGTTGAGAGCGCAGTCATCATCAAACAGGAAGTCGTTGACGGTGTCTGTCCTCACCTTGGTTTTTGCTTGAAGCCTCCTGAGGTTAAAGAGTGGGCCATCTGTGCGGTACCTGATGCCAATGCCTACGTCAGCATCTCTTAAGGCATCTGTCAGCATGGCTGAAAACATGAGACTGAACAGGGTGGGGGCAAGAACACATCCTTGCTTGACCCCGTTGGAGACGGAATGATGGAGGTTGAGTTTGGAGACGATAAGGCGGTGGTCTGTCCAGCACTCGGCGCCTCAGATGGCCCTCGTGACTCGTACGTCCTGCCTGTCCATCTTCCTGACGATGACAAAGTCGATGAGATGCCAATGCCCAGAGCGAGGATGCATCCATGACGTCCTGTTACGGCTAGGGAGGCAGAAGAAGGTCGTGCTCGGCACATGTCTGGAGAAGTAGTTGGCCATTGCTGTTACAGTTACCAACCCCATGCTTCCAAATCACGCCTTCCCAGGAGGTGCTGTCACAACCAACTCTCGCGTTAAAGTCACCAAGAATGATGAGCTTGTCTGCGTTGGGAACAGTGGTGATGACAGCGTTCAGGTCCTCGTAGAACTTGTCCTTGATCTCATCCGGGTTGGTCATGGTGGGCGCGTAGGTGCTGACAATGGTGGTAAACTTCTTCCCGTTGCATATAGGGACTTTCATCGTCATCAGGCGATCGTTCACTCCTTTCGGGGGGCCAGCCAGCTTGCCAACGAGGGTTGTCTTCACTGCAAAGCCAACTCCAGCCTCACGTCTCTCTTCAGGTCCGCGACCACTCCAAAAGAAGGTGTAGCCTGCGTCTCGCTCACAGAGTTCGCCTTCTTCTGTCAGTCTGGTCTCACTTAAGGCAGCGATGTCGATGTTGTACCTGGCTAATTCACTCGCAATGAGTGCTGTGCGTCTCTGTGGTCTGTCTGAGTCGCCCCTGTCCAGAAGCGTACGCCCGTTCCATGTGGCAATGGTCAATGGGGTGCTCCTTGTTTTCTTCTTTCTTTCCTTTGTGTGTCGACCGCTTGAGTAGGGTCCCCGTCAGCCGCGGTATGCTGACTAGGGTGGTGTGGAGAAGGCAATGTTTAGGGCACCTTTTCTAGCCCCTTCCTCATGCCATGGAGGTGAGCAGTGCTGTCCTGAAGAGGGCTGCTCAGTCGCTCAGGGGGCTGCCGATCTCCATCGCTGCTCCAAAGGTGAAAAACGATCCTATGGCCTGAGCCGCCTGTGTGCAGGTCCGCGGCTACGACTGCCAGTGTACCCATACCTGTGGCTTCGTCGCTCGCCTGTCGCCACAGGGCTTGGGGATAATGATGGTATGGGATGAAGGATGACTGATGACTTGCGCGATGACTTTGTTTATAGTGAAGAGTTGCGCACCGTCGACCTCACTCTCTTGTCCGAGACCGTCTGTATCCAGTGGCAAGACGAGGTCAAGACGACTGAAGATGGAAACGGATGCAGTGGATGACCAGGATGTCCTATGTGCCTCATCCTGCCCTCAGCACTCCACAGTGATCTGCTGCAACCGCCTTCCTCTCCGTTGAACCATAAAGGTTTCTTCCGCAGAGTCCGCCGGATCCAGTCTTCACATGCTTGGGTAGACAAGCCCTAACTCACCGAGGGTTTGAGGGTTACCCTCACCTAGTTTAGCCAACCTTGCAAAGCCGTTGCCCGGGGGTTGGGCGCTGCCGCATGCTAGCAGCTTCTAGGACCCATCGGTGAGAGCTGGGTGCCGGTGGGGACCAACATAGGACGAACCACTCCCGGAAGAGCGTGACAAGCCCCCCCCTCTAGAGGTACTACCCCTCCCGTGCACCCCTCCCGTGGGTGTAGAGGGGGTAGGAAGGTGGGTGGGTGTTTAGGGACGTTGGACAGGAGGAAAAGGGAGACGTGTCAGTCAGTGAGTCCCGAAATCTCTACACCTCTGTAACTTCGCTATCCCCCCCCCCCCCCCACCACGCCCCCCCTCTTCTGTGTGTGTGTGTGTGTGTGTGTGTGTGTGTGTGTGTCTGCGTGTATGTGTGTGTGTGTGTGTGTGTGTGTGTGTGTGTGTGTGTGTGTGTGTGTGTGAAAGAGAGACAGAGAAAGAGGTTGGCAGAGAGTGTGTATGTGTTAGTGTGTGAGATAGCGAGTGTGTGGATCGGCGTTTGTGTGCGTGAGTGCATGCGTGCGTGGGTGAGTGGGTGTGCTTCTGTTTTCACATGTGTGGTTCCTTGAAAATCACTTTACTTCCAAACTGGTCCACACCCCAAAAAGATTATAATTTAAACCACACACACACACACACACACACACACACACGCACGCACGCACGCACGCACACACACACACACACACACCCACACACACACACACACACACCTCTCTCTATCTGTGTGTGTGTGTGTGTGTGTATGTGTGTGTGTGGGTGGGTGGGTGGGTGGAGAGAGAGTGAGAGAGAGAGACAGAGACAGACAGACACAGAGATAGAGAGAGAGAGAGAGAGAGAGAGAGAGAGAGAGAGAGAGAGAGAGAGAGAGATCAAATCAGAAACGGAGAGGCAGACACTCCTCAGAGAGAAAGGCAGAGACAGACACTCCTCAGAGAGACAGACACTCCTCAGAGAGAAAGACACTCCTCAGAGAGACAGACACTCCTCAGAGAGAAATGCAGAGACAGAGACACCTAAGAGAGAAAGACAGAGGCAGACACTCCTCAGACAGAAAGACAGAGAAAGACACTTCTCAGAGAGAAAGGCAGAGACAGAGACTCATCAGAGAGAAAGACAGAGACAGACACTTCTCAGAGAGAAAGGCAGAGACAGCCACTCCTCAGAGAGAAAGGCAGAGACAGTGATACCTCAGCGAGAAAGACACAGACAGACACTCCTCAGAGAGAAAGGCAGAGAAAGACACTCCTCAGAGAGACAGACACTCCTCAGAGAGAAAGGCAGAGACAGACACTCCTCAGACAGAAAGACA
>NC_134880.1:35461303-35476303 GCF_041734735.1 Babylonia areolata
TTTATATGCGTGTGTGTTTGCGTGTCTTTTAGAACTACGGCAGATGTGTGAGTCGTCGAAAGTGCTAATATCTTCACCGTTGAAAACTAAAGATTCATTCATTCATTCATTCATTCATTCATTCTCTCTCTCTCTCTCTCTCTCTCTCTCTCTCTCTCTCTCTCTCTCTCTCTCTCTCTCTCTCTCCCTCTCTTCGTAAACACATGTGCGATGTTTTGTCTCTCAGTTTGATGTTACGTTGTACTCGGACATGTATATATGTATTGAATGTTACATGTGTATATATGTACTGAATATTACATGTGTATATGTACTGAATATTACATGAGTACATGT
Organism: Babylonia areolata; assembly: GCF_041734735.1. NCBI lineage: Eukaryota > Metazoa > Mollusca > Gastropoda > Neogastropoda > Buccinidae > Babylonia > Babylonia areolata. The sequence continues at coordinate 35,461,640 of NC_134880.1, forward strand.
ATTGATTATTACATGTGTATATGATAAAAGAACCTTAGAAATGTAAAGAGGAAATCTTGACTGCAGGACTTGAGACAGGCGAAACAACGGTTCAGACTGACCTGTAGGTGGTAACTTGTCCTATGATGAGAGTTTCCCGACGTTTCGGGCCCTAGGCCCTTCTTCATGGGGAGAAAAGTAGAGAATGGAGAAGAAAAGAGAGGACAAAACCAAGACAGAGGTAAAATAAGAACTGTGAGGGGTAATCAAAAAGAAAAAAAAAAAAAAAAAGGAAATGTAGCTATCAGTCCAATGTGGTCTCTTATAACAACGGAAGATGTACAAGTCGGCATGTGTGCTAACATCTCCACCGTTGGAAAATAAAAATTCATTCATTCATTCATTCATTCATTCATTCATTCATTCATTCGATCTCTATTTCTATCTCCCGCCCCCCCCCCCCCCCACACACACACACCCATCCCCGTCACCCCCCTCTCTCTCTTACCTCCTGAGTCAGACGACCCCAACCACCACCACCACCACCACCACCACATCTTCTTCAGTGTCCTTGATAAAAGTTTACCGCCCACCCACCCCCCACCTCCACCCCCCTCCACAAGGCCTGGAGATGTCTTGGAGCTTAGACACCAGAGGTGATGGGTGTTGGCCCAAATCTGATCCCACCCGCCACGCTATCCCTGGGGCATCTCGGGGTGCAAGTGGTTTGCTGTCACTGGTGCCAGTACGACTGGGGACAGTCTTTGGCAGGGGAGAGAAAGAGAGAAGGGAGAGAAAGAGAGAGGGAGAGAAAGAGAGAAGGGGAGAGAAAGAGAGAGGGAGAGAGAAAGAGAGAGGGAGAAAGAGAGAAGGGGAGAGAAAGAGAGAAGGGAGAGAGAAAGAGAGAGGGAGAGAGAAAGAGAGAGGGAGAGAAAGAGAGAAGGGGAGAGAGAAAGAGAGAGGGAGAGAGAAAGAGAGAGGGAGAAAGAGAGAAGGGGAGAGAAAGAGAGAAGGGGAGAAAGAGAGAAGGGAGAGAGAAAGAGAGTGTGAGAGAGAAAGAGAGAAGGGAGAGAGAAAGAGAGAAGGGAGAGAGAAAGAGAGAGGGAGAGAGAAAGAGAGAGGGAGAGAAGGGAGAGAGAAAGAGAGAAGGGAGAGAGAAAGAGAGAGGGAGAGAAAGAGAGAAGGGGAGAGAGAAAGAGAGAGGGAGAGGGAAAGAGAGCAGGGGAGTGAAAGAGAGAGGGAGAGAGAAAGAGAGAGGGAGAGAGAGAGAAGGGGGAGAAAGAGAGAAGGGGAGAGAGAGAGGGGGGGGGAGAAAGAGAGAAGGGGAGAGAAAAAGAGAGAAGGGGAGAGAGAAAGAGAGAGGGAGAGAGAGAGAAGGGGGAGAAAGAAAGAAGGGGAGAGAGAGAGGGGGGGGAGAAAGAGAGAAGGGGAGAGAAAAAGAGAGAAGGGAGAGAGAGAGAGAGGGAGAGAGAAAGAGAGAGGGGGAGAAAGAGAGAAGGGGAGAGAGAAGGAGAAAAGGGGGAGAAAGAGACAGAGAGACAGGGAGAGGGAGAGAGAAAGAGAGAAGGGGGAGAAAGAGAGAAGGGGAGAGAGAAAGAGAGAGGGAGAGAGAAAGAGAGAAGGGGAGAGAGAAAGAGAGAGGGAGGAGAAAGAGAGAAGGGGAGAAAGAGAGAAGGGGAGAGAGAAAGAGAGAGGGGGACAGAGAGAAGGGGAGAGAAAGAGAGAGGGAAGAGAAAGAGAGAAGGGGAGAGAGAAAGAGAGAGGGAGAGAGAAGGGGAGAGAGAAAGGGAGAAGGGGAGAGGAAGACAGCGGGAGAGAGAAAGACAATGGGAGAGAGAAAGAGAGAAGGGGAGAGAGGGAGGGAGGGAAAGAGGGAGGGAGACGGCCAGGGAAATAGACAGAGAGAGAGAGAGAGAGAGAGAGAGAGAGAGAGAGAGACGGGAACCAGTGATAGAGAGATGGGAGAGAGAAAGGGAGGAAGGGTGCAGAGAGAGGCTCACGAAGAGGGACAGACCGAATCAAAGACAGAGAGACAGAGAGATACAGTAAGAATTGGCACCTTTTATGTAGTATCCCCCTGCCCCCCTTCCCCTCCCCTCACTATTCCTTGTGACACTTGGTGATAAAGACATATTCTATTCTGTTCTATTCTATCATAGCTGGGAAAGAAAAACAAAACTTCATTGTAGCACTGATCCTGAACAGTAACGATAACTGCTCCGGTTATACAGCAAGCCATTGACCAAGTTCACCTCAGACTACACAACTACTGCCACTTACAACGTGGGGACATTCCAGAACACACAGAATGCAGACGACGACTGTAAGACGAGTTGAGATTACCGACGAGGTTTACTCTCTTCCCAACACCACCCTTCTTTCCCCTGCCCTCCACCCCCCCCCCCGCAACCCCCCTTCCCCCCAATCCTAAACCCACCCCCTTATCCCCCTTCTTCCCCGTCAAGACACTCCGGACTCAGTGAATGAGATTGTCTTGGATGGATACAGGGATGAAGTTTTGAAGAGATGAGAACTCTGTGTCAACTCACTTAGCTAAACCTCCCGGGAGCGATATTCTGCATTCCACAATCGTTCCACTTTCACCCATCTCTCCCTTCTCCATCCCTACCACACCCTCCACCATCACTTGCTCAAACAAAGCTTGTGTTTGGATCTCAGAGTTTCTCCAGGAATCAGGCCAAAGGTGGAGGTGTGGTGGCAGAGTCGGTCAGGCACTGGACTTCTGGTCTTGTGTTCACCGGATACAAGGGTTCGAGTCCCCTGATTCACTGTGATGTTGGGTTGTGTCGCTGGCAGGAAAAGGCACATGTTACTGCTACTTTTCCTCACTCCGCCCAGGTGTGAAAGGGCACCTGGCTTCTGTTGGGGAAGGGTTATTGTTGTGTTGCTATTTTTGTTTTGTTGTTGCTGTTTTTTGTTTGTTTTTTTAAGGTGGAATGAGAGGACTGGGCCCAGCCTTCCTGTGCCGTCCCCTAGACACAATGGATATGTATTCACTGCCTTCCTGTGCCCAGCCCTAGACAAAGTGGGTATGAATTCACTGCCTCCCTATGCCGTTCCCTAGACAGAGTAGGTAGGAATTCACTGCCTTCCTATGCCGTTCCCAAGACAAAGTGGGTATGAATTCATTGCCTTCCTATGCCGTTCCCTAGACACAGTGGGTATGAATTCACTGCCTTCCTGTGTCCTTCCCTACACACAGTGGGTATGAAGTCACTGCCTTCCTGTGCCGTTCCCTAGACACAGTGGGTATGAATTCACTGCCTTCCTATGCCGTTCCCTAAACAAAGTGGGTAAGAATTCACTGCCCTCCTATACCGTTACCTAGACAAAGTGGGTATGAATTCACTGCCTTCCTATGCCGATCCCTACACACAGTGGGTATGAATTCACAGCCTTCCGATGACGTTCCCTAGACACAGTGGGTATGAATTCACTACCTTCCTATGCCGTTCCCTACACAGTAGGTATGAATTCACTGCCTTCTATGCCGTTCCCTAGACACAGTGGGTATGAATTCACTGCCTTCCTATGCCGATCCCTACACACGGTGGGTATGAATTCACTGCCTTTCTATACCGATCCCTAGACACAATGCGTATGAATTCACTGCCTTCCTATGCCGATCCCTAAACAAAGTGGGTAAGAATTCACTGCCCTCCTATACCGTTACCTAGACAAAGTGGGTATGAATTCACTGCCTTCCTATGCCGATCCCTACACACAGTGGGTATGAATTCACTGGCTTCCTATGCCGTTCCCTAGACACAGTGGGTATGAATTCACTGCCTTCTTATGCCGTTCCCTAGACACAGTTGGTATGAATTCACTGCTTTCCTATGCCGATCCCTACACACAGTGGGTATGAATTCACTGCCTTCCTATGCCGATCCCTAGACACAGTGGGTATGAATTCACTGCCTTCCTATGCCGTTCCCTAGACACAGTGGGTATGAATTCACTGCCTTCCTATGCCGTTCCCTAGACACAGTTGGTATGAATTCACTGCCTTCCTATGCCGATCCCTAGACACAGTGGGTATGAATTCACTGCCTTCCTATGCCGTTCCCTAGACACAGTGGGTATGAATTCACTGCCTTCCTATGCCGTTCCCTAGACACAGTGGGTATGAATTCACTGCCTTCCTATGCCGATCCCTACACACAGTGGGTATGAATTCACTGGCTTCCTATGCCGATCCCTACACACAGTGGGTATGAATTCACTGCCTTCCTATGCCGATCCCTAGACACAGTGGGTATGAATTCACTGCCTTCCTATGCCGATCCCTACACACAGTGGGTATGAATTCACTGCCTTTCTCTACCGATCCCTAGACACAATGGGTATGAATTCACTGCCTTCCTATGCCGATCCCTACACACAGTGGGTATGAATTCACTGCCTTCCTATGCCGATCCCTAGACACAGTGGGTATGAATTCACTGCCTTCCTATGCCGATCCCTACACACAGTGGGTATGAATTCTCTGGCTTCCTATGCCGTTCCCTAGACACAGTGGGTATGAATTCACTGCCTTCCTATGCCGATCCCTACACACAGTGGGTATGAATTCACTGCCTTCCTATGCTGTTCCCCAGACACAGTGGGTATGAATTCACTGCCCGGAGGACAGAGAGAGCAGGGAGGTGGGGGGCGGGGTGAGGGCGTGGAGGGATGGGAAGCAGCTGAGATGACTGGCCCAGAGGACCGGTTTCTTGTTGACTGACAGCTACATGTCTGTTCTCTTCATCAACAAGGAGCTGCATGTCTCTGTTCTCTTCATCAACAAGGAGCTGCATGTCTCTGTTCTCTTCATCAACAAGGAGCTGCATGTCTCTGTTCTCTTCGTCAACAAGGAGCTACATGTCTCTGTTCTCTTCATCAACAAGGAGCTGCATGTCTCTGTTCTCTTCATCAACAAGGAGCTGCATGTCTCTGTTCTCTTCATCAACAAGGAGCTACATGTCTGTTCTCTTCATCAACAAGGAGCACATTTTGCGTCTTTGAAGTAGTGAGAGGGGTGCAAGAGCAGGCGTGAGAAGTGAAGTGTTGTCAACGCCTTTGTTGCAATGGGTTCTTTTTCAGTGCGGAAAAAGAGTGCTGCACACAGGACCCCGGTTTATCGTCTCACCCGGATCATGACGCTCAGTTTGATTTTCTGGTCAAACTTGTGAGAAAAGAAAGGAAAAATATTCGAACCCGGGCCCTGATGGGCACTGTGTTGGCAGATAGATTTATTCACCATTCTGTCACCTGTCACCTTGCTCCACGTCAGACAACGTCTTCACCGTTCTGTCACCTGGCTCCTTGCTCCTTGCTCCAAGTCAGACAACGTCTTCACCATTCTGCCACCTGGCTCCTTGCTCCACGTCAGACAACGTCTTCACCATTCTGTCACCTGTCACCTTGCTCCACGTCAGACAACGTCTTCACCATTCTGCCACCTGTCATCTTGCTCCACGTCAGACAACGTCTTCACCATTCTGCCACCTGTCATCTTGCTCCACGTCAGACAACATCTTCACCATTCTGCCACCTGTCATCTTGCTCCACGTCAGACAACATCTTCACCATTCTGCCACCTGGCTCCTTGCTCCACGTCAGACAACGTCTTCACCATTCTGCCACCTGTCATCTTGCTCCACGTCAGACAACATCTTCACCATTCTGCCACCTGGCTCCTTGCTCCATGTCAGACAACGTCTTCACCATTCTGCCACCTTGCTCCACGTCAGACAACGTCTTCACCATTCTGCCACCTGGCTCCTTGCTCCACGTCAGACAACGTCTTCACCATTCTGTCACCTGTCATCTTGCTCCACGTCAGACAACGTCTTCACCATTCTGCCACCTGGCTCCTTGCTCCACGTCAGACAACGTCTTCACCATTCTGCCACCTGTCATCTTGCTCCACGTCAGACAACGTCTTCACCATTCTGCCACCTGTCATCTTGCTCCACGTCAGACAACGTCTTCACCATTCTGCCACCTGTCACCTTGCTCCACGTCAGACAACGTCTTCACCATTCTGTCACCTGGCTCCTTGCTCCTTGCTCCAAGTCAGACAACGTCTTCACCATTCTGTCACCTGGCTCCTTGCTCCTTGCTCCAAGTCAGACAACGTCTTCACCATTCTGTCACCTGGCTCCTTGCTCCTTGCTCCAAGTCAGACAACGTCTTCACCATTCTGTCACCTGGCTCCTTGCTCCTTGCTCCAAGTCAGACAACGTCTTCACCATTCTGTCACCTGGCTCCTTGCTCCTTGCTCCAAGTCAGACAACGATTTCACAGTCAACATGGAACGACTATGATGCATATAAAGGAGACAAATACTGCCAGACAATGCGGGGTTGCTGAAGGAATAAACTTTCTGTTCAAATCTTTCACAGCAAAACACCATTCCGCCTCCTGGCCTCTCAATGCCAAGAAGACAGTTTTCAAAGTAGGCCAGAACAGATCGAAACTCATGTCGACTCACTCAGCTAAAGCTCCTGTGATGGTACTGCAGATTTCACAATCGTACAACTTTCGGATTTTTTTACGTAAACATTTCCATCAACTTCTTTGTGACTTAGCCATTTTGGGTCTGAGAGCCTATCTGTCAGTATACTGGCGGGAAAGATGAGGGGTGGGGTGGAGTGGGGTAGATAAGGGGTAGGGGGAGGCCAGATCAGGGATCTGTAGCTTGCGGACTCGCAACAACTTTTGTAGACACCCATTAACCCTTGGAGTGCTGCCAACAAGACTGCTGATCGGAGAAGGCATGGCATCCCACTGTGAGAAAACTGAACTTGAGGTCAGGATCTTATCATTCTTTATGTGGGTGTCTTCCAGTTGGGATTGCGTTATTTTCGTTCAGCGAAATATACTGTGTCTCTTAACACTGCACTAGCATAGCGATTGCAGTTATTAGATTGGTGTCACACAGATTTCATGTCACCATGGTTCAGCACTTAAGTGGCTAGCAACACCCTTTCTGTCAATGATGGTGATGAGGATACTTATACAGCGTCTATCCTCCGTCAGAGACCAGTCTCTAAGCGCTTTTCACGTGAAGTCATTCGCGCAACAGACTGCCAACCTGGTTAGAGCCGACTGACAGTTGCCTGCCAATGGGCGCTCATCAATCGTTTCCTGTGTCATTCAGTCAGGTTTCAGTATCTGATCGTTTGCGAGCGTATGTACACGGAGGGGGTCCAGGCACCAGCAGGTCTGCACATAATTATGATGAACTGGGAGGTCGGAACACATCTCCACCCTTTACCCACCAGGATAGACAGGGATCGAACTGAGGACACTGTGGCCAGAATCCAGCACTGTGTCCACTTGACCACCACACTCGTCAGTCCACGGTGCACAAGGAGACGATATTGACAGACTGATTGATATGGATACTTACATAGCGCCTATCATCTGTCGGAATCCAAGCTCTAAGCGCTTCACAAACACGGGGTTATTTTAACAACAGGCTAGCCGCCTACCTGTGTAGAGCTGACTGACGGTGATGTGCAGCAGTCATGGAATTGTCGGGGGAAAGGCCACGTGGGAAAGGTTGGGGAAAGGAGCGGACGCCGATAGGTGATTTCAGGGCACGTGGGAAAGGTTGGGGAAAGGTGCGGACTGCAGACAGGTGATTTCAGGGCACGTGGGAAAGGTTGGGGAAAGGTGCGGACTGCAGACAGGTGATTTCAGGGCACGTGGGAAATGTTGGGGAAAGGGGCGGACTGCAGACAGGTGATTTCAGGGCACGAATGGAGTCTACCAATTATTATTATTATTATTATTGTTATTATTATTATTATCATTGTTGTTGTTGTTAGTATTAGTATTGTTATTATAATCATAATCATCACCATCATCATTATCATCATGTGTTTTATGTGTAAATGTGATACAGACTGGTTGGGTGAGCGAAATGTACACAGGGAGGGGGTGTGGGGGGTGGGGGGGGGGGTATATTCCAGCCAGGGGTGGATAAGAAATTACCTAGGCTGGTTCTTACCCGGGGTAAGAACCAGCCAGGGATAAGATCTGGCCTGTTACACCGGGTGTGTCAACTTTGGTGTTTCACTTGGCGTGCGTCCTGGCTCTTCGGCATCTACTTTACAATTTGATTTGATTTTTTCCTCCTCCTCCTCCTTATTTTCCTCTTCTTCTTCTTCGTTTTGTCTTTATCTTTGTCTTCTTATAAACGTTTGAGACAAGACATGCAGAATGAGAAGACGAAGAAGAAGGTGAGGAGGAGGAGGAGATGGAGGACGATGATGATGATGAATATGATGACGATGACGATGAAGATGATGGTGATGATGAAGACCATCAACATCCACGAAGGACATAACATTACAAACTAACCATCATGCTAATCCTAGGTTGTGAAGAACGATAGAGCAACTGTCTTACTCTCATCAGAATCAACGGCAAAGCTTACCGAGTATTATTCATTCACTGTCAACACGGAATGATAAAGGATATGTCGAATAAAGTGATCCTGTCTAGGTATTCATACGATTGGGGATTGCCGAAGACCTTTGCTTTCTTTTCACTCTCTCTTCCGGCCACCTCTTCAGAACGCCTCCCGTCTCGGCATTTTTTGACTGTCTTCGATGGAGAGAGACACAGTTGAGTCGAGGTCAAAGTCAAATCCCCTGGGGCAGTTCTGCAAATTTCATATCGTTACTTTCCACTTCCCTCACTATCAAATGCCAGGACTAGACAGTATAGTATCCGCTGTTGTATCAGGATACATAAAAAAGAAGGAAAAAAAAAAAGACGCGAGTTAGAGATATAAATGTGTCTGGCAAATGGAGAAGGTGGAGGCAGTCGAGATGCCCAAACAAGGAATTTCTTCAGCACTTCCAGCAAATCTCTGTAGACATTAACGACACCCTCTTCACGCCTGCACGTCCTTAGCGCAAAGGAACTGCTGTACAGCCTTCAGGGAAAGGGGGAGGGAGGTGTTGGGGTGGGTGGGAGAGTGGACTGCTGATGCGTGATTTGAGGTCACGAAGGGAGACTAACTGTGTAATGTTAAGCCCTCACTCACTCACTCAGCACAGTCCCCATCACTGTGGGTAAATACTGGACTCCACAGGGGTGTGCAGGTTATCAACCCTCCCACCCATCGCTCTCACATGGTGACCTGTACCTTCGGCAACTACAATGTTGTTAGAGAGAGAGAGAGAGAGAGAGAGAGAGTGTTTCTTTTTCTTTTTTCTCCTGACACTACAATGCGATGTGATTGTGTCTTTTTCCTTTCCTTGTTTGATCTTATTCGTTTTGTTGAATTTTATTTTATTCTATTTTATTCTGTGTTTTATCCAGTTCGTGGAATGTATGTATTTCAACATGAAATAAACTCTGCTGCCTTGTCACACCATTGCTTAGTTAACCGACTGATGTTGGTTTTTTTATGTGGCGTCTCTCTGTCTCTCTCTGTGTGTCTCTGTCTGTCTCTGTCTCTGTCTCTCTCTCTTCATTTCACGAGTATGTGACTAGGATGTACATGAGTGTATCAAACACATCTCACGTGTGAGGTATTCTCAAGCGTCCTACAACCGGCGGCGCCAACAGTGTTGCTCTGTGTGTGTGTGTGTGTGTGTGTGTGTGTGTGTGTGTCTCTCTCTCGCTCTGTTTCTTTCTCTCTCTCTCTCTGTGTCTCTCTCGCACTCTCTCTCTCTCCCTCTCTGTCTCTCTCTCACTCTCTCTCTGTCTCTCGCTCTCTCTCTCTTTCTCTCTGTCTCTGTCTGTCTGTCTCCCTCTCACTCTATCTCTCTCGCTCGCTCTCTGTCTCTCTCTCTCTGTCTGTCTGTCTCTCTGTCTGTCTGCCTGTCTGTCTGTCTCTCTCTCTCTGTCTCTCTCTCTCAGTCGGCCACTCCCTCCTCCTCTTCAATTATCTTTATATCCTTTTCCTTTTTTTCCTTCCCTCCTTCGTTTTAATTGAGCTCCAACTATCTGGAATTCAGTCATTGAAAAGCGAATTAAAACCGTTGAAACATCTGCACATGAGGGCCTTAAGATCGATTCTTTTGGTACAAAAATCCATCAGGGCATCGCGTGAACGACAAAAAACAACAACATTATAACAGTCTTTTTTTTTTTGCCCCCTCCCCCCTCCAACCCCCCCCCCCCCCCCCCTCCCTCAAGCTCATATAGAAACATCAATACAATCAAGCAAGCTTCGCTCCACCCCCCCCCCCCCCCCCCCTCTCTCAAGCTGATATAGAAACGCCAATAGAATCAAGCAAGTTTCGCTCCAATTTCCCTCTGACTTTGTTTTTCGAGTAGTGATGTTTTAAAACCTGTCTCATCTTCTCAATATGTCCGTCTTCGTTTAGGGTGTATTCACCTGTCACTGCTTTTTAGTACATTGCAGTGACATTAGCAGGGTGAAGGGTATGGTTTTTATTCATGAATGTAGTGATGATGATGATAGGAGCAGGAAAGTTCTGTCAGAGGGTTTTGATTCTCACAGTAACTTTGGTTGATCAAACACACACACACACACACACACACACACACACACACACACAATCACAGAGTTGTTTCACTCTAAATTATAATGTAATATTACAATATTGTCTTACCCAAATGTTTTTTTCTTTTCTCTTTGATATTTGATGACGGTTATTTTAAATGAACCGAAAGAGAGTTTTCTATTCTGGTTGAAGTAGACAATAAAGTAATTTGAATTGAATTAAATCAAATTGAATCATGAAGAGCATCCTGCACAGGTCTTTTGCATTTGTCTTCTTCTTCTTCTTCTTCTTCTTCTTCTCCCTCAAATCGGTGAAGAGTCACCAGGGCGCCGCACAGAACTCTTCACCAGGTTCCTCAATGTCTGTCGGTTACATGTCACAGCCTGGGTCTCTGCAGATGGCTTCCCTGTCCACCCCGTCCACCCCGTCCACCCTGAACACCCTGTCCATTCTGCATGATTGTTGTTGTTTTGTTTGTTTGGTTATTGTTGTTGTTTTTCTGTCTTTTTTTTTTTTTTTTTTTTTTTTTTTCGTCTTCCTTGCGTCTATGGCGCACAGAGAAACCCTGTGCAGCACTGAGGTTTGTTTGGAAAAGGATGATAGCGGGTAGATAGGGGTTTGGAAAAGGCAATGAAATTGACAGAAAGAAGGGTGATAGCGGGTGGATAGGGGTTTGGAAAAGGCAATGAAATTGACAGAAAGAAGGGTGATAGCGGGTGGATAGGGGTGAGGGATACGGAGCGGACTGCAGAGAGGTGATTTCAGGACACGAACGGAGTCTAACGGAGCCCTACTTTGAAGACCTCACTCACCGACACCCTCTTTGATCTGGGTAAACACTGGGTTTGGGTGTGCACGGGGTTTCCAGCCTTCCATTGCACTGAAAGTGAAGACCTGACTCTATGGCATTCACTAACAAATGTCAAGGTCTTTGTCTCTGTCTGTGTGTGTGTGTGTGTGTCTCTCTCTCTCTCTCTCTCTCTCTCTTTCTCGCTCGCTCGTTCGCTCGCTCTTTCATCTGACGTAGATTGGTATGTGTGAGCACCCTCAGGGGGAACATGATTTTATCCATCTCCCGTTTTCACTTGAGCACCTCAGGCAGTCAATCAATGTCCTCTTTCCTCTCTCTTGCTCTCTGCTCTCTCTCCCGCTCTCACACTCCCCATCTCTCTCTCCCTCCCCCTCTCTCTCTATCTCTCACTCTACGTCTCCCTCTATCTCTCTCTCACACACACTCTCTCTCTCTCTCTCTCTCTCTCTCTCTCTCTCGTTGTCTCTCACCGTCTCTCCTTTCTTTCACTCTCACACAAACTCTCTCTCTTTCATCTTTCTCTCCTTTCTTTCACCCCCCACCCCCCCCTCTCTCTCTCTCATACACCATCTCTCTCTTCTCCCAAACTCCTCCTTTCTTTTCCTGTACTTCTTTGTTTTGTTTTCGGTTTGTTTGGGTTTTTTTCAATCTGTTCATTCCATTTCTCCTCCCCCCCCTCCATCATTCCATTTCTCTCCCCCCCCCCCTCCATCATTCCATTTCTCCCCCCCCTCCATCATTCCATTTCTCCCCCCCCCTCCCCCTCCATCATTCCATTTCTCTCCCCCCTCCCCCTCCATCATTCCATTTCTCTCCCCTCCATCATTCCATTTCTCCCCCCTCCCCCTCCATCATTCCATTTCTCTCCCCCTCCTCCCCCTCCATCATTCCATTTCTCTCCCCTCCCCCTCCATCATTCCATTTCTCTCCCCTCCCCCTCCATCATTCCATTTCTCTCCCCCTCCTCCCCCTCCATCATTCCATTTCTCTCCCCACTCCCCCTCCATCATTCCATTTCTCCCCCCTCCATCATTCCATTTCTCTCCCCCACACCCCCCTCCATCATTCCATACCCCCCCTTCTCCCCCGTCCCTCCCCATTCTAACTGTGCTCCAACCAAACAAAATGAAAACCGTTGATAAATGTGCACAGGCAGGTCTGAAATCAATCCACTGGGTGAACATCTTTGAAATGCATCATCCGCCAACAAAAACAAAGCTGTTAGAATCTCCTCCCCCTTCTCCCTGTGCCTGAAATGGAAGCACAAATATAATCAAGCACACTTCCTGTTGGAGATCATGTCTGATTATTGCTCTTCCGTCTCCCTGAAGTAAATTAGGCAAATCACGGATCCTCCAGATTATCGGAATCAAAGGGGTGTTTTTTGTGTGAGTGTGTGTGTGTCTTTTTTTTTCTTTTCTTTTCTTTTCTTTTTTTTTTTAATAGAAGTGATCTCTTTCAACCTTGTCCTATTAATGCAGCTGGCGAATCATGAAAAGTGATTTTTTGTCATCGTCCTAGGGTTATTTCACGTATGCATGGCTTCAAACACACTTCCATATTCGCATGAATGATTAGCAGCGTCAGTTGATTGGTCCACAGTAGGGGTGGGGGGGGGGGGACTGATAGTTACCTGCCATATTGGCAGAGAAAACTATTAAGTGATGAGTGTAACAGGTGTCGCATACCAATTTTCCTATTGACCGGAGCAACTACTGCCTAATAAACCAATCAATGTAATCTCTACATTATTGGTCCTTTCTCTGTCTCTATTAAGAAACGAGTGATGAGCGTCCAATGGCAGCTCTCAGCCGGCTCTACCTGGCAGCGCCTCTTGTGCAAATTACAGTGTGTGGAAAGCGTATACAGCTTGGTCGATGACCGAGTGTATGAGATATATAGATATCATCATCATCGTCATCATCGTCATCACCGTCAGTTTCAGTTTCAGTTTTCAGTAGCTCAAGGAGGCGTCACTGCGTTCGGACAAATCCATATACGCTACACCACATCTGCCAAGCAGATGCCCGACCAGCAGCGTAACCCAACGCGCTTAGTTAGGCCTTGAGAAAAAAACAAAACAACAACAAAAACAAACAAACAAACAAAAACAAAAAAACAAACAAAACAAAACAAACAAAAACAAAACAAAAAACTACCACTACTAATAATATGTCATCATCATCATCATCATCATCATCATCATCATCATCGCCATCATCATCGCCATCATCATCGTCATCACCGTCATCATCATCATCACCGTCATCATCATCACCGTCACCATCATCATCGTCATCATCGTCATCACCGTCATCACCGTCATCATCATCATCATCATCACCGTCATCATCACCGTCATCATCATCATCATCATCACTAAGGATCGGAGCACAGTTGTATCCTTCTCCTTCTTGTCCTTTGGGAAACAAACTGATGTGTGGCCTATCCAAGTTTGAACAATAGACCAACAGAAATGGATTAATTAATTAAACAACAGTGAAGAGTGGCAAGTCTCTCTATTTACAAGGTACACAACTTCAAGCAGTGTTGCTTACGCTACCGATTTAGCCAGACCCCAGGTATATAAAAGTGCAATGGAACAAACTTAGACGCTTCCTCTAAACGACAGAAAAGACGAAGAAAAAAGAAGCTCCAGGCTTTTGCTTATACCGATCATTTGACATGTGCACACAACAGCAATGTCAGAAGAAATCTTCAAACACAAAATTACCCTGAATGTGCTACACAGGATATACGGACAACAAAGAACAAACAAATGGTTGCCTCGATAATCTTTTTTTAATTCATGTTTTACTCGAAATGACAGAGAGCAAAAGGGACACGGAGCCAGTATAAAAATATCTGGAATGGAGCCCACACGCTTACTCATAGAATCAGAATCAGAATCAGAATCAATTTTAATGTCAATTAAACCTGAACAAGGTTTATAAGACACGCATGCAAAGTTACATGAAACCGCGCACAAAAAAAAGCAAAACAAAATAGTTAAATATTGAATAAGAGATTGAGTCACTCCTGCACGCTATGGCGTTTTTGGCAGCAGTTATTGACAAATTTCCCAAACAGTCCCACAAGTTTGTCTTCCAGTATTAACTGACTGGGTTTAATAATATTTGGAAGGTATTCTTTATTTTTTTTTGGTATGAATTCTATTCTAATTTCTTTGTATAATTCGCAGTCATCTAAGAAATGATATTCATTCTCTATTGTTTGACAATGTAAACATAGTCTCCTTTCTTTTGTGATGTTGAAATATCTGCCTTTTTGACTCACTTGTGTAAACAAAGTGAGTCTATGTTTTAACCCGGTGTTCGGTTGTCTGTGTGTGTGTGTGTGTGTGTGTGTGTG
>NC_134880.1:35483803-35486303 GCF_041734735.1 Babylonia areolata
ATCTTTGTTTCTGTAGCTTTGTCTCTGCCTTTGTCTTTGTTTCTGTCTTTTCATTTGTCTCTGTCTCTGTCTCCGTCTCGGTGTCTGTTTTTGCGTTTTTTCTCTACTCATCTCTGTCTCCGTCTCTCTGTCTCTAGATCTCTCTCTCTCTCTCTCTCTCTCTCTCTCGCTATCTCTCTCTCTCTCTCTCTCTCTCTCTCTCTCTCTCTCATTTTTTTATTTCATTGTAAAGCTTATGAAGACATTACAGCCAAGACACGACTTTTTCATATTGCTGCTGAGAAAAGACAAGACGTGCTTAGTCTGTTATCTACTGAAAATAATGAAATTATAATTTTGCTTGCCAAATACATAGCAGAAGCTGTTAATATCAGGAAAAGGAAAATAGATAGTAATACCACGTAACATCACTGGTTATATGATTAGCCTGGTACAGCTGTGTACACTTGATGGTCACATTGTATGTTAAAAGTCTATTGTATGTTGTTTCACTACTATGGTGTGCGTACGTGTATTGGCACATACACAAATGTACGGTTAAGTTTTTGTTGTTGTTTTTTTAATTCAGTTATTGACATTATTTGCTTTATTTTTTTGTTTTGTTTTTTTTTCTTTCACCCAATACAATGACGCTGCAACTTAGAATTGACCCCCTTGACATAAGGGCTGTAGTCAGGCCAATGTCAATAAAAGCGTCTGAAGCGTCTCTCTCTCTCTCTCTCTCTCTCTCTCTCTCTCTCTCTTTATTTCTCTCTCTCTGTCTCTCTTTCTTCCCTTTCCCGGAGAGACTGCTACTCACGCCAACTTGAGGACAAAGGAGAACATGTGGAACCATTGGAACATGTGGAATTCCCTGGTTCAAATAAAGATAAAGACAAGACAGGCAAGGACATCAAGACTCACTTGTGATACACTAAAGAAAAAAATCAAATCGTTAAAATGTGTTCTGTATTTGTTATTATAAAGATTCGGTTTAAAAAAAAAAAAAAAAAAAAAAAAAAGTCCTAACGGCAGATTCGAACTCCACGTGTACGGGTGAGAAGAAACTGTTTTACCCATTACACTATCGTGGCTCCTTAACTGACCTTCAAAAATATAATATTTAAACATGCTTTTTTTAAAGGGCGATAAATCGATTGCGGTATTCGCAGTGAGAACGCTGTTTAAATCATATTATTCTGGTGTATTTTGGGCATTCAAAAAATCTTTAAGGGCAATTAAAAATTCTTTTTAAGTCCGCGGTAAAGGAGACGTGGCTATCGCCGCAATCACACTGCAACATTAGCCGTTTTATCTGGATCTAGATAGATGTACAAGTTTAGTTACACCCGGTTGACACGGTCGATTCAATTTCTCTTTTATGTTCATTCTGGTTTTATAGTTTTAAAGTTGATATGAAAATTGAGTATTTAAATATTTATGTTAAACTAATAACATGTAGAGCCAAGTACAAGTACTTCTAAACGTCGTATGAAGTGAAAAGGACTTCATTTTGAGAAAAGTCAAGACTGGAAATTTTTACGTTTCATCGATTCAAGGGTATTAACTCTCATGGTTTATTATTTTTAACTGTGAATTCCGACTGATTCTGTGGATATTTTTTTATGGCAGTTTGGGACATAATCCAGTAAGTGATGAGGCGTTCACAAATCTTTATCTGAATAAATATTAAACGGTCTCCTTCTCCAACTTTCCATCACATATTATCGTGCATTGTCGATTGAATATAGGATTGAACGGGCAGGTCAACAACTTGAAACAAAATGGCGTCGTTCGCGTTCGCGAAGAATATGAGCACGCACTTTGAATATCTATAGATATGTGTACGCAGCTGATTTTTGCCCATGACCTTCAGGGCTCAGCCAACAGATCCACTTGTAATGATTTTAGTATTTTCCGAAAAAGACCACTTGGGCGAATGAACATAGTGAAAGCCCTGTACACTGAGAGTAAAACACACAAGCTTTTTATGTATTGAGTATAATTATAAAATGTAATGTTTAAGATGAGAAAGTCAGTTTAAAGCAAATTAAGTCCCCTAGCATTAATTACAGATTAATTTCCCTCTTTTACTATCTGCACCAAAGGCATGCAAAATAAATATAACTTCTATGCTTAGCAAAAGAAGTTCCTGTTTGAACAAAAAATGATAAAAATGACTGCTCTTGTTGTTGTGTCAGAATATCAGATCAAACTGCCAAGTTTAGAGAATAAAAAACAAACAAAAAAACAAACAAAAAAACAGAAATTCAGTTTGCATATAATTTGGCTTCTTTTTTATATTAATTTTTCTGTGCCCATCCCAGAGGTGGAATATTGTTTTTAACCAGATGACTGGAAAGAACTGAATTTTTCCTATTTTTATGCCTAATTTGGTGTCAACTGACAAAGTATTTGCAGAGAAAATGGGAATGTTAAAGTTTACCACGGGCACACACACACACACACACACACACACACACCCGAACACCGGTAGGTGAGTGTCGCAAGAAACTGCTTG
>NC_134880.1:35496303-35498803 GCF_041734735.1 Babylonia areolata
ATACACGGATTCATACATACATACACAGACACACACACACTCAGACTGACACATACAGACACACACACGCACGCACACATATACGTCATACATGAATACACACACATTCAGAAACACACACATTTATACAGACAAACAGACAGACAGATGGCAGACGAACACAACACACACACACACACACACACACACACACACACACACACGGGACGAGCCCCCAGATGAAGCAGACTGAAGCTGTCTCCCCAGACTCTGCAGGAGGGGAAGTAACAGAAACAGACTGTCTACAGGAGGGGAAGTAACAGAAACAGACTGTCTACAGGAGGGGAAGTAACAGAAACAGACTGTCTACAGGAGGGGAAGTAACAGAAACAGACTGTCTGCAGGAAGGGAAGTAAAAGAAACAGACTGTCTGCAGGGGAAGTAACAGAAACAGACTGTCTACAGGAGGGGAAGTAACAGATACAGACTGCCTGCAAGAGGATAAGTAACAGAAACAGACTGTCTGCAAGAGGGTAAGTAACAGAAACAGACTGTCTGCAGGAGAGGAAGTAACAGAAACAGACTGTCTGCAAGAGGGTAAGTAACAGAAACAGACTGTCTGCAGGAGAGGAAGTAACAGAAACAGACTGTCTGCAGGAGGGGAAGTGACAGATACAGACTGTCTGCAGGGGAAGTAACAGAAACAGACTGTCTGCAGGAAGGGAAGTAACAGAAACAGACTGTCTGCAGGAGGGGAAGTAACAGAAACAGACTGTCTGCAGGAGGGGAAGTAACAGAAACAGACTGTCTACAGGAGGGGAAGTAACAGAAACAGACTGTCTACAGGAGGGGAAGTAACAGAAACAGACTGTCTACAGGAGGGGAAGTAACAGAAACAGACTGTCTACAGGAGGGGAAGTAACAGAAACAGACTGTCTACAGGAGGGGAAGTAACAGAAACAGACTGTCTACAGGAGGGGAAGTAACAGAAACAGACTGTCTACAGGAGGGGAAGTAACAGAAACAGACTGTCTGCAGGAGGGGAAGTAACAGAAACAGACTGTCTGCAGGAGGGGAAGTAACAGAAACAGACTGTCTGCAGGAGGAGAAGTAACAGAAACAGACTGCCTGCAGGAAGGGAAGTAACAGAAACAGACTGTCTGCAGGGGAAGTAACAGAAACAGACTGTCTGCAGGGGTAGTAACAGAAACAGACTGTCTGCAGGAGGGGAAGTAACAGAAACAGACTGTCTGCAGGAGGGGAAGTAACAGAAACAGACTGTCTGCAGGAGAGGAAGTAACAGAAACAGACTGTCTGCAGGAGGGGAAGTAACAGAAACAGACTGTCTGCAGGGGAAGTAACAGAAACAGACTGTCTGCAGGGGAAGTAACAGAAACAGACTGTCTGCAGGGGAAGTAACAGAAACAGACTGTCTGCAGGGGAAGTAACAGAAACAGACTGCTTGCAGGGGAAGTAACAGAACCAGACTGCTGGCAACGGAGATGGGATTAAGTCTGTCACATTCGGCTTCCCTTCAGGCCTTCAACGTTCCCTCTGTGTGTGTGTGTGTGTGTGTGTGTGTGTGTGTGTGTGTGTGTGTGTGTGTGTGTGTGTGTGCGCGCGCGGACCCTCAGACAAAGATAAATGACTGTCTGAACCCGTGAAATTTAAAGAAAACTTTGTCAACTGTGGTGTGTAATGGAAAGAAGAAGAAGAACAACAACAATGATAATTAAGAAACAATGAATATGTGTGGGGGGTGGAAAAACTGATTTAGAAAAATTGCACCTACTTTGGAGACTTGACGATAAAAATAGTCAAAAACAAATGAATGAATAAACAAACAAACAAATAAACAAATTAATAAACTAATCAGTAAATCAATCAAAAATGCGTAAATAGACCGAAGTGAATAGCTAAGTTTGATATCTTAAAAAAATAAAATAAAATAAATAAATAAAAAATCAGTAGGTCTAAACAGTGTCAGTGCTTTGATTTTTGTTGTTGTTGTTGCTGCTTTTTCGTTTCGTTTCGCTTCGGTATAGGTTGTTGTTTTTCCCGACTCTGTTTCCTTTATTGCTTTCTGTTATTCGAGGTGGGTTGTTGTCGTTGTTGTTGTTGTTTTTTGTGTTTTTTGTGTTTGTTGTTTTATTGTTTTGTTTTTGTTTCTCGCGTGTTTGTTATTTTCCCTGCTATGTTCAGGGTGAGTGTGGGATGAAGATGCATCACCCATCTTCTGCCTGCCTCCCTGGCCCAAACATTGCAAGCCTGACACCGGTGGTGAGTAGTCACGTCACCTGTCACCCCTTGGGAAAGGGACACGAACAGCAAATTGCCCAATCACCATCTCCCTCTTTTTTTCCTATCCTAGAAAAAGGAATAAGTCTTATTCTTCCCTCCTTCCTTCTTTCCTCAGCTGCGTCCTGCTCTGGTAGATACATCGTGTTGACTAATCTGAACAAAAACCATCTATCCTGTTGTTGTTTTTTTGTTTCAACATAACAGTTCCACTCCTGCTCGG
>NC_134880.1:35508803-35521303 GCF_041734735.1 Babylonia areolata
TGCTGTGTTGGGATGTGCTGTGCTGTGCTGTGTTCTGCTGTGCTGTGTTATGCTGTGCTGTGCTGTGCTATGTTGGGATGTGCTGTGGTGTGGTGTGCTGTACTGTGTTATGCTGTGTTGTGCTGTGCTGTTGTATTATGCTGTGCTGTGCTGTGCTGCGTTATGCTGTGCTGTGCTGTGCTGTGTTGGGATGTGCTGTGCTGTGCTGTGCTGTGTTGTGCTGTGCTGTGTTCTTTTGTGTTGTGTTGTGTTGTGTTGTGTTGTGTTGTGATGTGTTGTGTTGTGCTGTGCTGTGCTGTGATGTGTTGTGTTGTGCTGTGCTGTTCTGTGTTGTGTTGTGCTGTTCTTTGCTGTGTTGTGCTGTGTTGTGCTGTGTTATGCTGTGCTGTGCTGTGCTGTGTTGGGATGTGCTGTGCTGTATTGTGCTGTGCTGTGCTGTACTGTGTTGTGTGTGCTGTGCTGTGTCGTGCTGTGCTGTGCTGTGTCGTGCTGTGCTGTGCTGTGTTGGGATGTGCTGTGCTGTATTGTGCTGTGCTGTGCTGTACTGTGTTGTGTGTGCTGTGCTGTGTCGTGCTGTACTGCGTTGTGCTGTGCTGTACTGTCTTGGGACGTGCTGTGGTGTGGTGTGGTGTGCTGTGCTGTGCTGTGTTGTGCTGTGCTGTGCTGTGTTCTTTAGTGCTGTGTTCTTTTGTGCTGTGCTGTGCTGTGCTGTGTTGTGCTGTGCTGTGCTGTTTTGTGTTGTTCTGTTCTTTGCTGTGTTGTGCTGTGCTGTGCTGTGTTATGCTGTGCTGTGCTGTGCTGTGTTGGGATGTGCTGTGCTGTATTGTGCTGTGCTGTGCTGTACTGTATTGTGTGTGCTGTGCTGTGTCGTGCTGTGCTGCGTTGTGCTGTGCTGTACTGTGTTGGGATGTGCTGTGGTGTGTTGTGCTGTGCTGTGCTGTGCTGTGTTGTGTGTGCTGTGCTGTGTTGTACCGTGCTGTGCTGTGCTGTGCTGTGTTGGGATGTACTGTGCTGTGCTGTGTTATGCTGTGCTGTGCTGTGTTGTGTTGTGCTGTTCTTTGCTGTGCTGTGTTATGCTGTGTCGTGCTGTGCTGTGCTGGGCTGGGCTTGGCTCATTGCATTGCTTTGCGTTGAGTTGCGTAGTTCTGCGCGGTGTGTTGTGTTGCGTTGTGTTGTGTTGCGTTGCGTTGCATTGCGTTTTGTCACATTGCGTAGTGCTGCGTAGTGTTGCATTGTGTTCTATTGCGTTGCGTCGCATTGCGTTGTGTTGTGTTGCGTTGCGTTGTGTTGCGCTGCGTTGCGTTGTTTTATGTTGC
The DNA here is from genome assembly GCF_041734735.1 of Babylonia areolata. Taxonomy (NCBI): domain Eukaryota; kingdom Metazoa; phylum Mollusca; class Gastropoda; order Neogastropoda; family Buccinidae; genus Babylonia; species Babylonia areolata. The sequence goes on from NC_134880.1 coordinate 35,510,120, forward strand.
GCTATGTTCTATTGCGTTGCATTGTATTGCGCTGCGTTGAATTGAGTTACTTGTCCCCCAAAAGATGTGTCTGTGTAGAATCAGGGCTGGCCTCCCAGACAATAGTGTGTCCAGTTACATGTTGTCCGAACAGATGTGTCTGTGTAGAATCAGGGCTGGCCTCCCAGCCAATAGTGTGTCCAGTTACATGTTGTCCGAACAGATGTGTCTGTGTAGAATCAGGCCTGTACTCCCAGACAATAGTGTGTCCAGTTACATGTTGTCCCAAGAGATGTGTCTGTGTAGAATCAGGCCTGTACTCCCAGCCAATAGTGTGTCCAGTTACATGTTGTCCCAACAGATGTGTCTGTGTAGAATCAGGCCTGTACTCCCAGACAATAGTGTGTCCAGTTACATGTTGTCCCAACAGATGTGTCTGTGTAGAATCAGGGCTGGCCTCCCAGACAATAGTGTGTCCAGTTACATGTTGTCCCAACAGATGTGTCTGTGTAGAATCAGGGCTGGCCTCCCAGCCAATAGTGTGTCTAGTTACATGTTGTCCCAACAGATGTGTCTGTATAGAATCAGGCCTGTACTCCCAGCCAATAGTGTGTCCAGTTACATGTTGTCCCAACAGATGTGTCTGTGTAGAATCAGGCCTGTACTCCCAGACAATAGTGTGTCCAGTTACATGTTGTCCCAACAGATGTGTCTGTATAGAATCAGGCCTGTACTCCCAGACAATAGTGTGTCCAGTTACATGTTGTCCCAACAGATGTGTCTGTATAGAATCAGGCCTGTACTCCCAGACAATAGTGTGTCCAGTTACATGTTGTCCCAACAGATGTGTCTGTGTAGAATCAGGCCTGTACTCCCAGCCAATAGTGTGTCCAGTTACATGTTGTCCCAACAGATGTGTCTGTGTAGAATCAGGGCTGTACTCCCAGCCAGTAGTGTGTCCAGTTACATGTTGTCCCAACAGATGTGTCTGTGTAGAATCAGGCCTGTACTCCCAGCCAATAGTGTGTCCAGTTACATGTTGTCCCAACAGATGTGTCTGTGTAGAATCAGGCCTGTACTCCCAGACAATAGTGTGTCCAGTTACATGTTGTCCCAACAGATGTGTCTGTATAGAATCAGGCCTGTACTCCCAGCCAATAGTGTGTCCAGTTACATGTTGTCCCAACAGATGTGTCTGTGTAGAATCAGGGCTGTACTCCCAGCCAATAGTGTGTCCAGTTACATGTTGTCCCAACAGATGTGTCTGTGTAGAATCAGGGCTGTACTCCCAGACAATAGTGTGTCCAGTTACATGTTGTCCCAACAGATGTGTCTGTATAGAATCAGGGCTGTACTCCCAGCCAATAGTGTGTCCAGTTACATGTTGTCCCAACAGATGTGTCTGTATAGAATCAGGGCTGTACTCCCAGACAATAGTGTGTCCAGTTACATGTTGTCCCAACAGATGTGTCTGTGTAGAATCAGGGCTGTACTCCCAGCCAGTAGTGTGTCTAGTTATACGACTCAAGGAGAGGACTGGGCCCCGCCTTCCTGTGCCGAGTCCTAGACACAGCGGATAGGACAGCCCATGGCTTTACGTTGGGTCCCGGGTGCAAAGAAGGCGATCTGGATTTCCCTGCAGCTGGGGCTGTGAATGTTGGACATTTACAAGAGTTCTGGTGGTCTCGTGCGTGTATGACATGTACCTGACGATGTGTGCAGTGAAGGTAAAATGGGGGGGGGGGGGGGGGGGGGGAATGGAGAAAAAAAACGAGAAAAGAAAAACACGAAAAATGAAAACAAAAGAAAATAAATGTGTACATTCATTTATCTAGGATACCCGTTGTCATCAAATTGTTCTTGTTAATATTCATGCAGAGAAAGATCAGGTGGAAAGTGGAAGGGGAAAGTAGAGAGCGAGAGAAGTGAGAGAGAGGAACAGAGAGAGGGAGGATAGAAAGAGAGAGGGAGAGGGAGAGAGAGATGGGGGAATAGAGAGAGGGACAGACAGACAAGGAAGACGGACAAAGAGAGAGACAGACAGACAGAGACAGAGACAGACAGACAGACACAGAGAGACAGACACAGACACAGAGACAGAGACAGAGAGCACTTACACTGGCGAACGATGTTGCAGACCACTCAGCACCCTTTAAGATATTGGAGGGGGCGGGGAGGTTGCAGGATAGTGGGGAATGAGGGGGTGGGGGTCGGGGGGAAAAAATCAATCAATATTTAATCAGTGTAAAGTGGGCTTGTGAACGGTTGGTGAGAGAAAGGCGGAGAGGAGTGTGGGGGGGGGGAAGAAGGAGGTTGGGGACGGGAAAGGGGGGGGGGCAGGCACTTTCCTCTGTCTTGGACTCTTTCTTTGTTTTTCATTGTTTCCCCGCCCCCCCCCCCCCCCCGACCCCCCCCACCCCCCCCCCCCCCCCCCCGACCCCCTCAAGTCGTTGGACAACAATGATAACCCATTTGGAGTGTCTGTTTTTTTTTTCTCTCTCTCTCCAGTTTGAATGAAGCAAGAACGGACCGAAGATGAATAATTCTTTCTGCTCTTCAGGGAAAGTTCACAATGGGTAAAAAAAAAAAAAAGTAGTGGAGAGGAGAGGGGAGGAGAAGGAAAGAAAGAAAGAAAGAATAAGAGAAAGAAAAAATGGGGGGGGGGAATAAAGAACGAAGACAACAAAGAAAGACAGAACGAATGAAAGAAAGAAAGAATAAGAGAAAGAAATGAAAAAATAAGGGACATAAAGACCGAAGACAACAAAGAAAAAAAAGAAGAAGAACAGAAAGAAAGAAAGAAAGAAAGAAAGAAATACCACAACCCCCCATGAAAATGAATGAAATGAAGAAAAGAAAAAAGGAAGAAAGTAAGAGAGAAAGAAAGAACAAAGGATAGAACGAACGAAGACAACAAAGAAAGACAGAAAGTAAACAGAAGACAGAAAGAAAGTAATAAAGAATACAAGACGGAAAGAACGAGACAAGAAAGAAAGAAAGAAAGAAAAACAAGAGAAAGAAAGAGATAAAGAAAGAAAAAAAGAAAGAAAGAAAGAGAGAAAGAAAGAGCGAATAAGATAAAGAAAGAAAGAGAGAAAGAAAAAAGGAAGAAAGAAAGAAAGAGAGAGAGAAAGACAGACATAAAGAAAGAAAGAAAGATAGATAGATAGATAGATAGATAGATAGATAGATATATGCAAGAGAGAAAGAAAGAAAGAAAATGTGCGCTGATAGTCCTAATTTAATGAAAATAGTCAAAAGTTTTGTGTGTCATTAAAAAGTGAGAAAAAAAAAGAAGGTAAGAAAGAAGATTTATTGTCATGTTTACGAATTGCCCAATGCTGGTTTGCTGTATTTTTGGAATGAAATGGGAAAAAAACATGTATTGTGACAAAAGGGTTCTTTCTGAAGTCTTCCATGTGTAAAGCCAATACATGTTTCGAAGTACTTTTCATTTTCTTCTTCTTCTTCTTCTTCTTCTTTCCACAAATCATCATATGTGCAAACAGCACAACAAGGAAAGTGAAGAGAGAGAGAGGGGGGGAGGGAGGGAGGGAGAGAGAGAGAGAGAGAGAGAGAGAGAGAGAGAGAGGGAGAACGAACGAACGAAATCACTATGCCATGAGTTTCAAGTCAGGTATTATCACTTTAAGTGTAGCTATAAACTGTAAATGGTGTAACTGATTTTGCTGATTAAAAGTCCATGCAGTCCCGATAGGAACAAGTCCTGTTAAAGAACGGCAACTGTCACCCTGACCTGCAAGCTCCGTCTTTGAACACTGGTCGGCAGCAGTCCAGGAGTTCAGCTCTGAATCACGGGACATACTTGGACAAAATGTACTTCACCTTCGCAGTTTCCACAAAATGTGCACATTAAGTTTTGATCGGTTTGGGTTTTATACCTACAGTGATGAACATGATCATCTGACACACCAAGTCGAAACTTGGTTATTACAGCACGATCTATATTTAGAGATAGATATGGTCTGACGAAATGCAGTCCCAGTGAACAGAGAGTATGTTTTAAACCTTCCACTTGTCTGAATGTGGTGTTGCCAGTTTTGCCAGTTACAATCTGTGACGAAAGTCGTAAATAAACAATTCGACATTTCCTACTGAGCCACACATGCACATATCCGAATTTAAATAAACAGTTTTTACACTGAGAACCCAGTTATTTTTGCCTGCAGCATCGAGATGGAATATCGTTGTGTATGCTTTACAAGGCAGCCTTTTTTTTCTCTTTTTTTTCCATATATACACGCTTTAACCAGTATTTCATACATCGCACGATAGAATTTATCACAATCGGATATCTGTTGGTTTTGCCATGAACACTTTCGTTTGGTGTTCGTTTATCTACTCCTTAAAAGCGCTACAGAGCAAACAAGTGTATTTTTTCACAATGTTCAGCAGCTGTTTCCAGTGTCCATAGTTCTGCGCCATATTGTATAACAGGTTGTATGAGTCAACGATTAACTTTTCGGCATGGAGGTACACAAATTGTCTTCCCTTACGTATGAAATGAATGAAATGATTCAAATGAAAACAAGCGAAAATAATAGAGCAATATATATATCACTCCTTTGTAAGTGATATTCAACGGCGCTGAGCACACACACACACACACACACACACACACACACACACACAAATCCATGCCCATTAACACGGCCAGTAATTGTACACGATCAATTCCATCTACTTGTAGTAGACCAGCCAAGTTACGTCTTTTTGCTGGTCATGATTTAAAGATGTTAAAATAGTATTGCGTAATTTCATATTCTTCACAGTGAAATAAGAACTGAATTATATTTTCAAAACTTTCATCTTTTTATTTTTCTATTCTTTATTATATATATATATATTTTTTTTGTTGTTGTTTTTTTTTGACTCACTTGTGTAAACAAAGTGAGTCTATGTTTTAACCCGGTAGTTCGGTTGTCTGTGTGTGTTTGTGTGTGTGTGTGGTAAACTTTAACATTGACATTTTCTCTGCAAATACTTTGTCAGTTGACACCAAATTAGGCATAAAAATAGGAAAAATTCAGTTCTTTCCAGTCATCTTGTTTAAAACAATATTGCACCTCTGGGATGGGCACCGAAAAAAAAAAGAAAAAAAAAAAAAAATGAAGCCTTATTATATGCAAACTGCATTTACTGTTATATTTATATTTTTTGTATTCTCTAAACTTGGCACGTTGATCTGATATTCTGACCCAACAGCAAGAGCAGTCATTATTATCATTTTTTGTTCAAACAGGAACTTCTTTTGCTAAGTATGGAAGTTTTATTTATTTTGCAAACGTTTTGGTGCAGATAGTAAGAAAAGGGAAAGTACTCTGTAATTAATGCTAGGGGACTTAATTCGAATCTGGTTAGGATTTTTTTAATTTTTTAATTTTATTTTTTTTTAACGCGAAGCTTTATAATAGCAAATACAGAATACATTTTAACGATTAGATTTTTTTTAAAGTGTATCACAAGTGAGTCTTGAAGGCCTTGCCTCTCTTGTTTTTTGTTTCTTGTTGTTGTTGTTGTTGTTGTTGGGTTTTTTTGTTTGTTTTTTGGGTTTGGTTGTGTTGGTTTTTTTTTGCATATTGGGCAAATACTTTTCGCCTGCGTTCGAGTAACGTGCCATCAGTGGCAGAGGAGAGAGAGAGACAGACATTCTATTGTATGTGTTATATATGTGTTGTTACACACACACACACACACACACACACACACACACACACACACACACACACATACACATACATACATATATATATATATATGTATATATATATATATATATATATATATATATATATTTGTGTGTGTGTGTGTGTGTGTGTGTATGTGTGTGTAGAGAGAGAGAGAGACAGATGGACAGATGGAGACAGACAGACAGTGAGACAAACAGACAGAGAAAGAGGAAAACATAACAAAAGAGAAAGACAGACAGACGGAGACAGAGAAAGAGACAGACAAAATAAGAGACAGAGAAAGAGACAGACAAACAGAATCAGAGACAGACAGACAGATACAGAGACAGTGAGAGGAGACAGTGAAAAAACCCCATCACCCTTATCCCGATGGTGAATGAACTAACACAAACCCTGTTATATATTCCTTCCTTGTGTAATGGAAAGGGCACGCGCAACGACCCGATGGTTAATAAACCGTTTTGCTTTCAATCTGAGGGTTCTGGGTTTAATTCCCGGGCAAGGCATCTGTTGGTTTGTGAGCAGGGTTTTCTTGTGTTTGTTTACATTTTTGTTCTTTTTTTATTTCTTATCAACAGATGTGAAGACCTGCTACTGCCTGAACCCCCTTCGTGTGTATAAGGCATGCCGAAGATCAAATGTGGAAGTTATAGATCATGGCAGAGTAAAAACGTAAACGCCCACTGCTACAAACATGAACATGACAGTTGTAGCCTGGAGGAGGTAGAAGAAACCTCTATCTATCTATGTTTAACCTCTATCTTTTTTTTCTTTTCTTTTTTTTCTGTGGGTTATGATGTTGCAGAGAGATTCTGGGTGAACGTATTGTCGGAATGTTCAGGTGATCAGGATGTTATGGGTGGTTATATATATATATATATATATATATATATATATATATATATATATATATATATATATATATATCCTTCACTGCCTCTATGTGTAAGTGAGTGAGTGAGTGAGTATGTGTGTGTGTGTGTGTGTGTGTGTGTGTGTGTGTGTGTGTGTGGGTGGGTGTGCGTGCGCACGCACGCACACACACACACACACACGGATATGTAGGTATATCCATGGTGTATTGCATGCATCATTAACTTACTCTATCTCGTGCTGATGTCGATGCAGCTCCTTAACGTTGTTCACTTGAACAGGAAAAAAAAAACCGAAACCCAAACGATCAATGCCATGCTATCTAGATACGTCAGCAAGCAAGCAGGCATCCCTGTGGCAAGTCATTTCTCTTCCACCAAGACAAAGGCAAAGAAAGACAGACAAGTGATACCTACCTTCCACCCCACCCCCCACCCCCAGCCCCTTCCCCAGCTCACCCATCACTCTACATCCACACAAGTAGACGTTTTATTGACGTGACATTTGTTTTGTCAGCACACACACGCACGCAAAGCTGCACTGATGCTGTACAGTTAGTATTGATTTGCCGTTCACTTCGCCAGGCCAGCGGCAGAGAGGGTGGCAAGCATGCTAACCTTTTGTTTGATGGGGCGTATAGATACAGGCTACGGATCAGCCATTAAGCCTTGACGACCCATTGAAACTGAAATAATCCGTTGATTTGATGTTGCTGTTTTCTGGTTGATTGCCATTGACGTGAAGCTGCCTTTACATTGATGCAAAGTGTTTTGGTCAACCGGCCGTTGCTTTCTTACCAATTGTCCGTTGATAAGATGATTTCTGGTCAGTTGTCCGTTGTTAAGGTGATTTCTGTTTAATTGTCCTTAGATAAGATGGTTTCTGGTCAATTGTCTGTTTATAAGATTATTTCTGGTCAACTGTCCGTTGACGTCATGATATTTTCTGTTCAAATGTCCGTTGATGTGACGTTGTTCCCTGGTCAATTGCCCGTTGATAAAATGATATCTGGTCAATTGTCCGTTGATGTGAAGTTGTTTCCTGGTCAAATGCCCGTTGATGTCACGTTTTCTGATCAATTGTCCGTTGATGTCTCATTGTTCTCTGATCAGTTTCAGTTGATCACACCTTGTTTTCCGGTCATTTGTCTGTTGGTGTTAATTGGTCCAATCATCTGTCTGTTGGTGTGAATTGGTCCAGTCATCTGTCTGTTGGTGTGAATTGGTCCGATCATCTGTCTGTTGGTGTGAATTGGTCCGATCATCTGTCTGTTGGTGTGAATTGGTCCAGTCATCTGTCTGTTGGTGTGAATTGGTCCAGTCATCTGTCTGTTGGTGTGAATTGGTCCAGTAATTTGTCGGTTGGTGTGAATTTGTCCAGTCATCTGTCTGTTGGTGTGAATTGATCCAGACAGCTGTCTGTTGGTGTGAATTGGTCCAGTCATCTGTCTATTGTAGTGGATTGGTTCAGTCATCTGTCTGTTGGTGTGAATTGATCCAGACAGCTGTCTGTTGGTGTGAATTGGTCCAGTCATCTGTCTATTGTAGTGGATTGGTTCAGTCATCTGTCTGTTGGTGTGAATTGGTCCGATCATCTGTCAGTTGGTGTGAATTGGTCCGATCATCTGTCTGTTGGTGTGAATTGGTCCAGTAATTTGTCGGTTGGTGTGAATTTGTCCAGTCATCTGTCTGTTGGTGTGAATTGGTCCAGTCATCTGTCTGTTGGTGTGAATTGGTCCAGTCATCTGTCTATTGTAGTGGATTGGTTCAGTCATCTGTCTGTTGGTGTGAATTGATCCAGACAGCTGTCTGTTGGTGTGAATTGGTCCAGTCATCTGTCTATTGTAGTGGATTGGTTCAGTCATCTGTCTGTTGGTGTGAATTGGTCCGATCATCTGTCTGTTGGTGTGAATTGGTCCAGTCATCTGTCTGTTGGTGTGAATTGGTCCAGTCATCTGTCTGTTGGTGTGAATTGGTCCGATCATCTGTCAGTTGGTGTGCATTGGTCCAGTCATTTGTCGGTTGGTGTGAATTGGTCCAGACAGCTGTCAGTTGGTGTGAATTGGTCCAGTCAGCTGTCTATTGGTGTGAATTGGTCCAGTCAATTGTGTTTTGATATGATTTCTTCTGGTCAGCTGTCTTGTGATGTAATTGTGTTTTTGGCCAGTTGTCCCTTGATGTAAAACTGTCTGGTCGACTGTAAATCTCATTTATGGAAGGTTGAAATAGAAGCGCACACTTCGTTCATGAAATCGTGAATTTATGCCTTTCGCCAGAGTCATTTTAGTGGAGAAATCCTGCCCACAAAGTGCAGGCAGGGGTGTTTGTCATTCAAGGCACGTGCAGGTAAACTATGTAAACTGGATGCTGGAACGCAATAGCCTATTTAATCAGCTTCACAGGACAGGCAAAAAATTGTCTGGCAACATGTTCAAAGTGGAATTATTCCAGGAACGCTGCTCTATAGCTACTTTGTATGGTTTGACATGAATGTGTGGCGTTGTCGGGGCGTGGCGGTGGTGGTGGTGAAGCCATGATGAGACAGAGACTGTGGGAATACAGGGAAAGAGAAAGACTGTGAAAGACGTAGAAAGACACAGAGAAAGATGTAGACAGACAGACAGAGAAAGAGAGAGAAAGATAGGGATAAATGGAGGGAGAGGAAGATGTGTGTGTGTGTGTGTGTGTGTGTGTGTGTGTGTGTGTGTGATAGAGATAATGTCTCAACCTACAGAGAAAGGAAAGGAAGAAAGAAAGGAAAGAAGGAGGAGACAGAGAGGACGACATGCAGACAGACACGCATACAGAGTCAACAGAGCGAAACATTGTGAGACAAAGACAGAGAGAGAGAGGGACAAACACACTTCTCACCAGTCTGTATACGTCACTTTGAAGAAATGGGGTGTCACTGGAAAGAGAGAAAAACAAAATAACAGAGAGAGGGACAGAGAGAAAGAGACAGGGGGTTGCGAGAGAAAGAGAGAGAGGGGGGAGAGAGAGAAGTGGGGGGTCGCGAGAGAAAGAGTGAGAGAGACTGGGGGTTTCGAGAGAAAGACAGAGAGACAGAGGGTTGCGAGGGAAAGAGAGACAGAGAGACGGGGGGTTGCGAGAGAAAGAGAGAGAGAGTAATCGTCAGAGTTAGAGAAGAGAGAGAAAGAGAGGTAGACAAAGGGAACGAGAAAGATAGAAAGAGAGGGAGAAAAAAGAGAGAGAGAGGTGGGCGTGGAAGTGTGAGAGAGAGAAAGCGAAAGAGAGAAAGAAAGAGAAGGGGAGAAAATGGGTGAGATAGAGGGGGAAGAGAGAGGGAGATGGGGGAGGGGGTGGGTGAGACAGACAGAGGGGGAAGAGAGAGGGAGATGGGGGGTGGGGGTGGGTGAGATAGAGGGGGAAGAGAGAGGGAGATGGGGGGAGGGGGTGGGTGAGACAGACAGAGGGGGAAGAGAGAGGGAGATGGGGGGAGGGGGGGGCAGAGGGGGAAGAGAGAGGGAGATGGGGGGAAGGGGGGGGGGGGCAGAGGGGGAAGAGAGAGGGAGATGGGGGGAGGGGGGGACAGAGGGGGAAGAGAGAGGGAGGGCAGAGGGGGAAGAGAGAGGGAGATGGGGGGAGGGGGGGAGACAGACAGAGGGGGAAGAGAGAGGGAGATGGGGGGAGGGGGTGGGTGAGACAGACAGAGGGGGAAGAGAGAGGGAGATGGGGGGAGGGGGTGGGTGAGACAGACAGAGGGGGAAGAGAGAGGGAGATGGGGGGAGGGGGTGGGTGAGACAGACAGAGGGGGAAGAGAGAGGGAGATGGGGGGGAGGGGGTGGGGGGACAGAGGGGGAAGAGAGAGGGAGATGGGGGGAGGGGGTGGGGGTGGGGCAGAGGGGGAAGAGAGGGAGATGGGGGGAGGGGGTGGGGTGGGGCAGAGGGGGAAGAGAGGGAGATGGGGGGAGTGGATGGGGGGGACAGACAGACAGATCAAGAGAAAGGCAGAGAATGGCATGGTTGTGCTCCAAGCTACAAAATCACCATGCTGTATTGTGGTGCTTGTTGTGTAGCGTACTGTAGTGTGGTGTAGTGTAGTGTGGTGTAGTGTAGTGTAGCGTGGTTAAGTTTAGCGAAATAATCAAGTGTAGCCAAGTGCAGCGTAACGTAGTTACAAAAGCACACCAGACTAGCGAAGCGCAAAAGAGTGCACACATACTTATGTCAAACGTACATTTGTCGTTAGTCAAGCATGTCCATAAACTACATGCCCACCCCAAAGCGAACATGCTGCAGTGCAGGGAGGCAGTCATCCCAGACGTGAGTCATTACGTCATTCCTTTTTACGTCACACTTGGGAGAACAAGACAGCATCTTCATTCAATGCTTCTCTGAATAGATAGATAGATAGATAGATAGATAGATAGATAGGTAGATAGATAGATAGATAGATAGATAGATAGATAGGGAAAGAAAGAAAGAAAGAAAACCGAATTTTTTTGTTACGCTCTATGGTACCTTAAAACTAACAAAACAGGGAAAAAACAGAAAGCAAAAACAAGGGGCAAAGCCTTCAAGACTCACTTGTGCTTCGCGCTTTCTCCAGTAGAGGAATCATGAGGAGAAAAAAAGAAAAAGAAGATAAAAAAAAATCACTG
>NC_134880.1:35536303-35543803 GCF_041734735.1 Babylonia areolata
TATAGAAATACAGGACGAGATACAGGTAGTGACAGAGGGTTGATCGAGAGGTATATAGAAATACAGGACCAGATACAGGTAGTGACAGAGGGTTGATAGAGAGGTATATAGAAAGACAGGACCAGATACAGGTAGTGACAGAGGGTTGATAGAGAGGTATATAGAAAGACAGGGCCAGATACAGGTAGTGACAGAGAGTTGATAGAGAGGTATATAGAAATACAGGACGAGATACAGGTAGTGACAGAGAGTTGATAGAGAGGTATATAGAAATACAGGACGAGATACAGGTAGTGACAGAGGGTTGATAGAGCGGTATATAGAAATACAGGGCCAGATACAGGTAGTGACAGAGGGTTGATAGAGCGGTATATAGAAATACAGGGCCAGATACAGGTAGTGACAGAGGGTTGATAGAGCGGTATATAGAAATACAGGGCCAGATACAGGTAGTGACAGAGGGTTGATAGAGAGGTATATAGAAATACAGGGCCAGATACAGGTAGTGACAGAGGGTTGATAGAGAGGTATATAGAAATACAGGGCCAGATACAGGTAGTGACAGAGGGTTGATAGAGCGGTATATAGAAATACAGGGCCAGATACAGGTAGTGACAGAGGGTTGATAGAGCGGTATATAGAAATACAGGGCCAGATACAGGTAGTGACAGAGGGTTGATAGAGCGGTATATAGAAATACAGGACGAGATACAGGTAGTGACAGAGGGTTGATAGAGCGGTATATAGAAATACAGGACCAGATACAGGTAGTGACAGAGGGTTGATAGAGCGGTATATAGAAATACAGGACGAGATACAGGTAGTGACAGAGGGTTGATAGAGCGGTATATAGAAATACAGGGCCAGATACAGGTAGTGACAGAGGGTTGATAGAGCGGTATATAGAAATACAGGGCCAGATACAGGTAGTGATAGAGGGTTGATAGAGCGGTATATAGAAATACAGGGCCAGATACAGGTAGTGACAGAGGGTTGATAGAGCGGTATATAGAAATACAGGGCCAGATACAGGTAGTGACAGAGGGAGACAGAGATAAGGAGTCTTTCACCTACATTGTCACTGGTTCACTGATTGATTGATTGAGTGGTTGATTGAATCATACTTTGTGTTTTTTTTCATCACGCAACTCCATTTTTTCATTTCATTAGAGTGGAGCTTAACGACCTATTGGCTTAACGCCCTAAAGTCTTAACTCCCGAGAGCAAGGTTTCGGTTGCGCCCCTTTTCTCTGCATTCAAATTTTGTATTACGTGTAGCTGACACATTTTGTACTTTCCAAAGTCAATTCAGGTCTAGATTGGAAGCTGCTAGGCAAATCTCGCTCTCTGCCATAAATGAAGCCAAACCGTAGCTTTATTAGGCTTTTATTTTGAATAAACCTTCACCGACGTCACAGTGTCAGACTCTGGTGAGAAACTGGCTTGATTCAAATCACCCGCCATTTATAGTCCGGTTCAGGCTTAAGGTCAAGTGGTTCGTAGCTGTGGTCTTTCCCAAGTGGGTGTGGCGTGGTGTTGCTGATGTTGCTGCTCTGTGAATTGAAGTTAAATGTATACATTTCCACTGGAGGATTTGAATAACAATGGCCTCAAGACATGTGTACCGTTGAAGGAGAAGAAGAAGAAGAAGAAGAAGAAAAGGAAGGGCGGGCGGAAGGAAGAAGGGAGAGAGCCAAGAAAAAAATGAAAGAAAAAAATGAAGAAAGGAAGGAAGGAAAGAACGAATGGAGGAAAGAAATAAATATTAAAAAGGACGGAAGGAAGGAAGGAAAGAAGGAGGGAAGGAAGGAGGGAAGGAAAGGAGGGAAGGAAGGAAGGAAGGAAGGAAGGAAGGAAGGAAGGAAGGAAGGAGGGAAGGAAGGAAGGAAGGAAGGAGGGAGGGAAGGAGGGAAGGAAGGAAGGAAGGAAGGAGGGAAGGAAGGAGGGAAGGAAGGAAGGAGGGAAGGAAGGAGGGAAGGAAGGAGGGAAGGAAGGAAGGAGGGAAGGAAGGAGGGAAGGAAGGAAGGAGGGAAGGAAGCCGGATAGATGTGTAAAAAAGGACCGGAGGGAAATCAAGAAAGAAAGAAGGAAGGAAGAAAAGACAGAAAGAAGGGACAAAGAAATGACGAAGAAAGGAAGGAAAGAAGGAAAGAGAGGATAGAAGAAAGAAGGAAGGAGAGAGTGAAATGCAGAAAGAAAGAAATAATGAATGAATGATGTGAGGGACGACAGTAAGAAGGAAGGAAGGGAAAAAAGAAAGGATGGAATGAAGGAGGGAAGTGAAGGAGGGAGAAAGGAAGGGAGGAAGGAAGGACGGGAGGAAGATAGGAAGGAAGGTAGTGAGTGAGGGAGGGAGGAAGGAAGGGAGGGAGGAAGGAAGGAAGGGAGGGAGGAAGGAAGGAAGGAAGGTAGGAAGGGAGGGAGGAAGGAAGGGAGGGAGGAAGGAAGGCAGTAAGGAAAAAAGCCGGAGGAGACCCACTGGGCGACACGTTGAAATAATAGTTTCCAGAGCAGACTCTACAGCTGTTAAATACTCTGTGGTGAAACGTGTGCTAAACTCTTGGCATTGAAATATGCCTCCTGTTCCTTAATGTCGTCGTCTTGGGACTTCGAAAAACACATGCAAACACACCCACCTGCACAGAGAGAGACAGACAGAGAGACACAAAGAGAGACAGATAGACAGAGAGACAGACAGACAGACAGAGACACTGAGAGAGACATTCAGACAGACAGACAGAGCCACAGACAGACAGACAGAGAGACGGAGAGACAGACAGACAGACAGACAGATAGACAACCATATAAAATGCAGACGAGAGAGGGAGAGAGAGGCACAGAGAGAGAAAGGGAAAGAGATGGAGAGAGAGAGAGAGAGAGAGAGAAGCAGACAGACATTAGATAAACAGGTAGATAAGAAGACAAACCGACAGACAGACAGTCAGTCACAATCACAGACAAAAATAGAAAGTGACATTTGAGTGACAGAGAGACAGAAACACACACACACACACACACACACACACACACACACACACCCCTCCACCCCACCTCCACCCCCCCCCACCCCCCGCTCCACCACCGCCCCCCACCACCACACGCACACACACACACACACACACACACACACACACACACTCACTCACATACAAACTTACCCAAGCCGAAGATCTGAATTCAATTCGCCTCGAAACGCAGACACACACAGAGGGAACTGAGTGTCACACACAGAGAAAGACAGGGAGAGAAAGAGGAGACACATCCAGCCAGACCCACCGTCACGTCACAGTAATCCCCAACTCACAGTTCACAGGGCGGCACCCACACCCCTACACACACACACACACACACACACACACACACACACACACACACACACACACACACACACACACACACACACCTGTAGCGATGCTCCACACCTTCCTCTGAATCACAGGTAACGCTGCCCAGCTTCCTTGGCACTGCCGCTGTTTCTGTCAATTAACATCTCTAACCTCCTGCATTCCTGCTGCTCGTGGCTGTTGTTGTTGTTGTTGTTGTTGTTGTTGTTGCTTCGCCATCAAGCGTGTGATTTCAATACACACTGCAACAACTTGGAAACAAACAAACGAAAGGTGGGCACCATGAAAAACATTGATAGAACACTTGATGACGCAGTAAACGTAGCACTCTGGTGAGGTGTGAAGATTCTGTTTTATTTACATCGAAAATATCAGCTGTGTTCTTCTTCACCACTATTGCAAACAAAGCAAGTGTTGTTGTTTGTTTTTTTTGTTGTTGCTTTTTTTTCTTGCTCTTTTACAGAGAACGTGCACAAAGTTCCAAACTTGATTCCTGTTCTTTTACAGAGAACGTGCACAAACATCCAAGCTTGATTCCAGGCATATAGAATGGTTCTGGATATGACGCGGCGCTCTCTTCAAGAACCACTACCAATGGGGAGTCCCGATAAACACGCCAAACACCAACTGCCTGCCAAGTTCCAGAAGTGGTCTGACCAGCAGCCAGCACAGACGTAAAGAAAGAATAACAAACCCCTCACACACAGAGCTGTACGTGTGTGTGTGAGAGAGCAGGCTGACAGGTGTGTTTCCTGAAAGTCTGGCACTGTCCCGCTGCCCTGCCAGTGCTGTCGGTGCGTGCTCCCTCTCTCTCTCTCTCTCACCTCGTGGTGATCTCGTGCTGATGCCGAGCCGCTGTTACAGCTGACACCTCTGGCCCCGGCCCCCGCCACGCGCGGCCACCCTCTCCTCCACCACCTTCACCCTCACGGCGCCAACCCCTCCCCCTCCTTCCCCTCTTCCCCCTCCTCCGCTGTGCCGCTGTCTCTCACGCGCGCAGAACACTCCGCCAGCACTGTGGGCAGAACGACGTGTGAGCGCCACCATTCCCAACACTTCAAAGACAATCGAGTGCAGCACTGAGGAGCAGCTCGCGGCTTTTATATATATATATATATATATATATATATATATATATATATATATATATATATATATATATATATATATATATATATACACTACTCTCTCTCTCTCTCTCTCTCTCTTCACCGAGTCAGTGTGTGCATTGTGATGTCTGATAGATAATGTGCCTGCGGTAAGGTCTGGCAGATGGGTGTGGGCCTTTTCAGCCAGCCTGATATACTGTTGGCTGCATGGGTCTTCTCTTCTGCCGACGTTCAGGCTCTGTGGAAAGGTGTTGGTTTTATTTAGACCGTGCTATGGCCGGAAAGGGTATCAACATAACGCAGGCTGACTCAGTCTCAGGTCGACGATAACAGCACCTAGGTATGCAGAACATGTGAAGGTCTGGATGCACTGATGCAGCGCAGATTTGGATAAATCACGATGGTGACCACTACCTTCGCAAAATGAAACAAATTAAATGTCCACTGCCACCAACACGTAAAGGCATGGAACATATCCACGAGCTAGCATCAACAGTTAGCAGACAGTCTGAGAGTGAGTCAGTCCCAAGTTGTTGTACGGGACACAGCAGTGTTACACTGAGTTTCCACTTAGCCGAGTGGTAAAAGGACTGAGGGACCAGTGTATGCACGGAAAGTATAGTTGCTTGCAATGTGTTGTTTGTGTCAGGAATTAAACACTGAGATTTGCAGGACAAGTATGGACAGGGAGAGAGAGGGAGAGAGACGGCGGAGAGAGACAGAGAGACGGAGAGAGAGAAAGACATAGACAGAAAGACAAACAGACAGAGAGAGAGAGACAGAGACAGAGACGGAGACAGATCAGCAGACGAATTCCGAATCACAGTGTTTTATTGAACGTTGGCCACAAACCAAAATTCAATGAACTCAGGGATCTTCGCGGGGATTGTCAAAAGGGGGACGACATGCTGGGGGTGGGGGTGGGCAGAAACACACACACACACACACACACACACACACACACACATTGGCAGATGGATAAGAGAGAGAGAGAGAGATGAGGGGGGGGGGGGAGGGGAAGAGAAATATGTCACCGGTCTCGACAACCTAATGACAAAAGCCACATTGTTGTTATCATAAAATCCACGTAGACAGTTCTAATTGATACTAAAATTACTACTACCATCACCAATATCACTTGTACTACAGCTATTGTCACCACCACGATGGAATGAAATGAATATATTCGTGCATACACACAAATTAGAAGAAAACGAAAGAAATGCAAACAAGCAAAGAAAACGAAGTGAATGAAAAGAAAATAGGACAGAATAAGAATAAGATCAAACAAGAACAAGGAGAAACAATAACAACGGATCCAATCAGTATAAATGCCCTCATTGTTACTGCCAACGGTCGCTTTTATAACTGTCACTTATGGTTGGAAGGATTGAAGATATCTATGGAGATTTGACTTGAAAGTAGGTAGGGCACTGCTCGCTTGTATGTGTACAGGGAGTGAGTTCCATAGGGATGCACCTAACTAAATGCAAAACTTGTTTTGAACATATCAATGCAGGTGCGTGGTACTTGTTCGAGCCGTATCGGCATGAGGCTCGGGTAAGTAAATGTAGATATTGTGATGCCAAGTTATTGTGCACTTTGTACACAAGTAACGCTTTGTTGAATACTGTTTTTGCAATAGAAGGATGTTTTATCTGGCTTGTTTTTTAAAAAAAAAATTGACAATGAAGGATCTGCTAAAATTATTTTGGCTGCTCTCTTGTGAAGGGAATTTAGCTTCTTAAGATGAACATCTGCAGCACATCTCCAGAAGCGTAATTAATGTGAGAAAGACAGTGAGCGTGAAAGAACATTTTCGAGCATCACTGTCTATGTAAGGCTTGAGCTGATTAAGTAAACAAAAAGACTGCGTGCCAATCTTTTGCAGACAAAGTTAATGTGTGATTGCCATCTAAGTTCATCAACTATTATGACTCAGTTCCAAGACACGGTGCTCGTGGACTTGTTCAATGGAGTTGTCATCGACATTCAAAGTGAGAACAAGTGGATTTTTTTAAGCTTTTTTTTTTTTTTTTGAGCGAGAATCATACTCTTTGCTGTTGTTGTTTTTCTTGGGGGATGAAGCGCCATAGAGTTTGATTTGCACCATTTAGAAACATCATTTATGCCCGTCTGAAGGGAACATTGAACTGAAGCAACACTAACAGTATTGGGATGAAGGGAAGTGTCATCTGGAAACAGATCACATGAGACTCTTGGGTCTGATATTGCCAAAGGAAGGTCATTGATGAATATGCAGAATAGAAGCAGTCCAAGAACGGATCCTTGAGAATCTCCACTTTGAATAGCTTCTGTGGAAGAAGTGTTACCATCGAGAGAGGGGAAGATGGATAAAAAGCGAGGAAGAGAGCGAAAGAGAATAAAGAGCGAGTAAGGTAGAGAGAAAGGGGTTGTGAGAGAGAGTGTAAGAGAAAAAGCAGGTGGATTGAGGAGGTCAGTGCCTGTCTTACACAATGTATAAACTGCACGACCTGACCGCTCTGTGCTGAAATCTGTGTGTGTGATTAGAATAGATTTAATTGTCATGAAACCTTAAGGTTTTTAAGACACAAGTGCAATGGTAAATGAATGAATGAATAAAATCAAGAGAGGCAAGGCCTTCAAGACTCACTTGTGATACACTTTTTTTTTAAATCCAAACTTTTTATGTATTGAGTATAATGCATTTACTGTTATATTTATATTTTTTTGTATTCTCTAAACTTGGCACTTTGATCTGATATTCGACCCAACAAAAGATCTGTCATTATTATCATTTTTGTTCAAACAGGAACTTCTTTTGCTAGCATGGAAGTTTTTTTTTTATTGCAAACGTTTGGTGCAGACAGTAAAATAAGGGAAATTACTCTGTAATTAATGCTAGGGGACTTAGTTTCCTTTAAACTGATCTTTCTCATCTTAAACATTACATTTTGAAATTATACTCAATACATAAAAAGCTTGGATTTTTTTTTTTAAGTGCATCACAAGTGAGTCTTGAAGGCCTTGCCTCTCTTGTTTCAAAATGTATGACTGCTCTTGTT
>NC_134880.1:35546303-35563803 GCF_041734735.1 Babylonia areolata
TAAAAGACATGGGATTCTAGTAGATGAAGTGTTGTGAATTGTTGGGGAGTTCATATCTGTCATATCTGTGGTGATATCATTTATGAAAATATTGAATAGAGTTAGGCTGAGTGTATTTCCCTGATGTACCCCTTTTCTGTGTGTGTCCGTGCGTGTCTCTGTGTATGTATGTATGTATGTATGTATGTATGTGTGTGTGTGTGTGTGTGTGTGTGTGTGTGTGTGTGTGTGTGTGTGTATATCTGAGTGATGGCCTAGCGGTAACGCGTCCGGCTAGGAAGTGAGAGAATCTGAGCGCACTGGTTCGAATCACGGCTCAGCCGCCGATATTTTCTCCCCCTCCACTAGACCTTGAGTAGTGGTCTGGACGCTAGTCATTCGGATGAGTCGATATACCGAGGTCCCGTGTACAGCATGCACTTAGCGCACGTAAAAGAACCCACGGCAACAAAAGGGTTGTTCCTGGCAAAGTTCTGTAGAAAAATCCACTTCGATAGGAAAAACAAATAAAACTGCACGCAGGAAAATTACAAAAAAATGGGTGGCGCTGTAGTATAGCGACGCGCTCTCCCTGGGGAGAGCTGGGGAGAGCAGCCCGAATTTCACACACAGAAATCTGTTGTGATAAATAGAGAAATACAAATACAAATATATATGTGTGTGTGTGTGTGTTTTCGGGCTGAATGTGAATGTATTGCTTTCACTATGTTTGTGTGAGCATAACCTGATGTGTGTCAACGCATGTGATTTATGAAGGACGTGTACAGTATTTATGCCGTGTCTCTGTGACTGTTCCTGGAGCTTGCTAGACATATTGGTAGGTTAGTTGCCATGAGAGTTTTGTTGTTCTTGCTGCTGTTTTTTTTTTATATCACTGGAGGAAATCTCTTGTGACACGACAATAATGCATCCATGGACATAGGATCCTACAAGGAAACGGGTGACAGCTTTCAGATGACGTGAAAAATCTAAACCCAACGATCAAGAAGAAGAAAGAAAGAAAGAAAGAAAGAATTCAATATATGTGCAATGTGGAAAAAAAAAAAAAAAATCCCCCCCCCCCCCAAAAAAAAAACAAAAACAAAAACAAACAAACAAAAAAACAAAAAAAAAACCAAAAAAAACAACAAAGACAAAAACAAACCCAAAACAGAAGGGTTTGACCGCAAAAGAAAGTAACACGCACCATACAATACAACATGTAACAACAGACAGCACTGCTAACTGAGTCACTTCCATGGTGTTCAACGCTGTTTGTCATTGTTCAGCACACCCCGAGACACCGTCTCAGTAGTACCCAGAGAAAGAGCCCTGCTGGGGACAATAATTGCTTTGTCCCAGAACCAGACTGAACGGGAGCTCCCCCGGAGTGCAGACCGCCACCATGCCCCTCCAACGACACTCCCCATAAATGCCGACACTCCCCGTGACTGCCGACACTCTCCCTGACTCTGCCGACACTCTCCATGACACTGCCGACACTCCCCGTGACTCTGCCGACACTCTCCATGACACTGCCAACACTCTCCATGACTGCCAACACTCTCCATGACTCTGCCGACACTCTCCCTGACACTGCCAACACTCTCCATGACTGCCAACACTCTCCATGACTCTGCCGACACTCTCCATGACACTGCCGACACTCCCCGTTACTCTGCCGACACTCTCCATGACACTGCCAACACTCTCCATGACTCTGCCGACACTCTCCATGACTCTGCCGACACTCCCCGTGACTCTGCCGACACTCTCCATGACTCTGCCGACACTCTCCATGACTGCCGACACTCCCCGTGACTCTGCCGACACTCTCCATGACTCTGCCGACACTCTCCCTGGCACTGCCAACACTCTCCATGACTGCCAACACTCTCCATGACTCTGCCGACACTCTCCATGACACTGCCGACACTCCCCGTTACTCTGCCGACACTCTCCATGACACTGCCAACACTCTCCATGACTCTGCCGACACTCTCCATGACTCTGCTGACACTCTCCATGACTCTGCCGACACTCTCCATGACTCTGCCGACACTCTCCATGACTCTGCCGACACTCCCCGTGACTCTGCCGACACTCTCTATGACTCTGCCGACACTCTCCATGACACTGCCGACACTCTCCATGACTCTGCCGACACTCTCCATGACACTGCCGACACTCCCCGTGACTCTGCCGACACTCTCCATGACTCTGCCGACACTCTCCGTGACTCTGCCGACACTCTCCGTGACTCTGCCGACACTCCCCGTGACTCTGCCGACACTCTCCATGACTCTGCCGACACTCTCCATGACTCTGCCGACACTCCCCGTGACTCTGCCGACACTCTCCATGACACTGCCAACACTCTCCATGACTGCCGACACTCTCCATGACTCTGCCGACACTCTCCATGACTCTGCCGACACTCCCCGTGACTCTGCCGACACTCTCCATGACTCTGCCGACACTCTCCATGACACTGCCAAC
Organism: Babylonia areolata; assembly: GCF_041734735.1. Classification (NCBI taxonomy): domain Eukaryota; kingdom Metazoa; phylum Mollusca; class Gastropoda; order Neogastropoda; family Buccinidae; genus Babylonia; species Babylonia areolata. The sequence goes on from NC_134880.1 coordinate 35,548,782, forward strand.
ACTACCCGTGACTGCCGACACTCCCCGTGACTCTGCTGACACTCTCCATGACACTGCCGACACTCCCCGTGACTCTGCCGACACTCTCCATGACTCTGCCGACACTCCCGTGACTCTGCCGACACTCTCCATGACACTGCCAACACTACCCGTGACTGCCGACACTCCCCGTGACACTGCCGACACTCTCCATGACTCTGCCGACACTCCCCGTGACTCTGCCGACACTCTCCATGACTCTGCCGACACTCCCCGTGACTCTGCCGACACTCTCCATGACTCTGCCGACACTCTCCATGACTCTGCCGACACTCTCCATGACTCTGATGACACTCCCCGTGACTGCCGACACTCTCCATGACTCTGATGACACTCCCCGTGACTCTGATGACACTCCCCGTGACTGCCGACACTCTCCATGACTCTGATGACACTCCCCGTGACTGCCGACACTCTCCATGACTCTGATGACACTTCCCGTGACTGCCGACACTCTCCATGGCTCTGACGACACTCTCCGTGACTGCCGACACTCTCCATGACTCTGCCGACACTCCCCGTGACTCTGCCGACACTCCCCATGACTGCCGACACTCCCAAAGACACTGCCGACACTCCCCATGACTGCCGACACTCCCAAAGACACTGCCGACACTCCCAAAGACACTGCCGACACTCACCACGATTGCCGACACTCCCAAAGACACTGCTGACACTCCCAAAGACACTGCCGACACTCCCAAAGCCGACACTCCCAAACACACTGCCGACACTCACCATGATTGCCGACACTCCCAAAGACACTGCCGACACTCCCCATGACTGCTGACACTCCCAAAGACACTGCAGACACTCCCAAACACGCTGCCGACACTCCCCATGACTGCCGACACTCCCAAAGACACTGCTGACACTCCCAAATACTCTGCCGACACTCCCAAAGACTCTGCCGACACTCCCAAAGACACTGCCGACACTCCCCATGACACTGCCGACACTGCTGACACTCCCCATGACTGCCGACACTCCCAAAGACACTGTCGACACTCCCCATGACACTGCCGACACTCCCAAAGACACTGCCGACACTCCCAAAGACACTGCCGACACTCCCCATGACTCTGCCGACACTCCCAAAGACACTGCCGACACTCGCCATGACTGCCGACACTCCCAAAGACACTGCCGACACTCCCCATGACTCTGCCGACATTCCCAAAGACACTGCCGACACTCCCCATGACACTGCCGACACTCCCCATGACTGCCGACACTCCCAAAGACACTGTTGATACTACCAAAGACACTGCCGACACTCCCGAATCTACCGACACGGACCAGTTTATCACGAACTCACCACAGACGTTCCAATGAAAGGGGAATCGAAACAAGATTCCATGAAACTAGGGCGTTGAAAGGTCACATAGCTTCACTGTATTGTTTTTGATTTTTTTTTTCTTTATGATGATGATGAAGAAGAAGAAGAAGAAGAAGAAGAAGAAGAAGAAGAAGAAGAAGAAGGAGAAGGACTGTTGTATTTTTTGTTTCCTTTCATAACATACATATCCTGATATGTGAACCGTGAGAGTGAGACATGCCCCTAGTGTTTTGGTCAGAAAATGGGAGCAACACAGTGACTACTGACATTGATACTGATGACGTCTTACGTTCGTGCTAAAAGAAACTTATTGATTTCTCAACAGAGTTGACAGTGCGTAATTTCCATTTTCACAAACTCTTTTTCACCATGAAACCACGGGATTTCACTTATCTCTTGGAGGTAATTTTTTCGCCAACGCTCTCAATGCAGATTGCAGTTCCAGAAGAATAGCCAGCTGTCAGTGTGGCAAACGGAATGCCGGAGCTGAACCATAATATACATGTTTATCCAGTGTCTGTGGACCAAAACATGAAGCAGAAGATGTTTATCCAGTGTCTGTGGACCAAAACATGAAACAAATGATATCCAATGTCTATGGACCAAAACATGAAGCAGATGTTTGTCCATTGTCTATGAACGGAAACATGAAGCAGAAGATATCAAATGTCTACGGACCAAAACATGAAGCAGAAGATGTTTGTCCAATGTCTATGGACCAAACATGAAGCAGAAGATGTTTGTCCAATGTCTGTTGACCAAAACGCGAAGCAAAAGATGTTGATCCAATGTCTATGGACCAAAACATGAAGCAGAAGATATCCAATGTCTATGGACCAAAACATGAAGCAGAAGATATCCAATGTCTATGGACCAAAACATGAAGCAGAAGAAGTTTGTCCAATGTCTAATGACCGACACATGAAGCAGAAGATGTTTGTCCAGTGTCTATGGACCAAAACATGAAGCAGAAGATGTTTGTCCAATGTCTATGGACCAAAACATGAAGCAGAAGATGTTTGTCCAGTGTCTATGGACCAAAACATGAAGCAGAAGATGTTTGTCCAATGTCTATGGACCAAAACATGAAGCAGAAGATGTTTGTCCAGTGTCTATGGACCAAAACATGAAGCAGAAGATGTCCAATGTCTATGGACCAAAACATGAAGCAGAAGATGTCCAATGTCTATGGATCAAAACATAAAGCAGAAGATGCAATCTTGGTCATGCGGACAAGGTGCTTACATGGGAACAGGTTGTGTGGTTCTGAGGAAAGCAAAACACAACAAACAAACAAAGTCAAAAACAATAACGATCAAAACGCCTTTCACTGCTTCTGTCCATCCATATCATTGCTGCAGCCCGCTGCACCGGAACCAAGGATGAAAATACCCTGCACGGACCTCACCGTGTGAAGTATGTGCTTCAAGGACCTCACAGAGTGAAGTATGTGCTTCAAGGACCTCACAGTGTTAAGTATGTGCTTCAAGGACCTCACCGTGTGAAGTATGTGCTTCAAGGACCTCACAGTGTGAAGTATGTGCTTCAAGGACCTCACCGTGTGAAGTATGTGCTGCAAGGACCTCACCGTGTGAAGTATGTGCTGCAAAGACCTTACCGTGTGAGGTATGTGCTGCAAGGACCTTACCGTGTGAAGTATGTGCTGCAAGGACTTTACCGTGTGAAGTATGTGCTGCAAGGACCTATCAGTGTGAAGTATGTGCTACAAGGACCTCACAGTGTGAAGTATGTGCTGCAAGGGCCTCAAAGTGTGAAGTGTGTGCTGCAAGGACCTCACAGTGTGAAGTATGTGCTGCAAGGGCCTCAAAGTGTGAAGTATGTGCTGCAAGGGCCTCACAGTGTGAAGTATGTGCTGCAAGGACCTCAACGTGTGAAGTATGTGCATGTCTTGAAGAGGACACGGTCAGAGATGGGAGGGGGGCCCAGATGAACGATGTCTGTGATTTCTCTCCTTCCACACCCCAACTCGGGGAACAGTTTCATGCTGAATGAAGGTATGGCAGTTCCCACAGACTCGTATGAACAGAAAGTGCACACCCAGGACAGCAAGTGTGGGGAATCGGAACGATCAAAGATGTACTCTGATCACTTTCCTTCTTGTCCTGCATTATTGCTGTAGGCAGCAACTAGTGAATGGCTACTGTGGATGTGCCTGTACGACTTCTTTTTTTTAACCCTTTCACCGCCAAGCTCGCATTTATGCACAGGCGTGGTAGAGGACGCATGTCACTGAAAGGTGACCATTCATTGGTCTGTTATCCATGAACCTACTGCTCTTCATGTTCGGTGGTAGGATAGGCCATATTTTCAATACATCGGAGGGGGAATCCCCAGCTATTCTTAGCCACTGTCTTTTCTGTGTTTATAGCACAGGGAATTTTGTACTCTAAATTTACTGGCGGTGAAAGGGTTAAAGATAAACGTGTATGCCAAGGGAGAGGGATGTGAAGGAGGGACAAGCACGGAAGTTGTCCCCTCTTTGACAATATGAGTGCTGCAGGCGATGAGCGCTTTGTGGTGAGAGCCTGGCAGGTTCGATATCATCGTGCAGGAAGACCCGTCCCTGTGGCGATGGCAGACAAGGCCAATGGTTGTCAAGGAAATGAAAACGATCAGAAAATGACGTTTCTGGCTCTTCGTGTGTCCTGGTCTCACGACCGGAGGCAATAGTTTCTGTGTGGAAAGAAAAAGGTGATCTATATTCCCATTCCTGGCTGACAAGGGCTGCGAACATAAATCATGTGCCTGTTTCAAACATAACAAAAAAAAAGAAGAAGAAAGAGGCATGGGCTATAGATGGATAGGTTAAAACTAATCTACAACGACAGCAACAATACTACCACCAACAACGTCATTATCAAGTGTTGGAGTACTGATGAACGCTTCAACTTCTTACGGGTTTTCACTTCTGTTTCTTGAGATGCTTTCATGTGAGATGCTTGTTAAATTGATTTATTTTCAGAAATTGTTTTGTCTAAAACTAAGACATGCATGGAAATGATTGAAGAGAAGACATATTATTGGGAGCAAAAGTGACTAGTGATGCACATTCATTGTTGTTTCAACTCTCCCACGTCACTAATGCAGGGTACAGCGCTTGGTTGGTGGATGTGACGACATATTTTGGAACCTTGCAGAAAGGACGGTTTGTGTTGGTGACGGGCATTGTGAGTAGCATGAGGCGTTACAGAATGTCTTCTCTCTGTGTTGGTGACGGGCATTGTGAGGGGAATGAGGCGTTACAGAATGTCTTCTCTCTGTGTTGGTGACGGGCATTATGAGGGGGATGAGGCGTTACAGAATGTCTTCTCTCTGTGTTGGTGACGGGCATTGTGAGGGGAATGAGGCGTTACAGAATGTCTTCTCTCTGTGTTGGTGACGGGCATTATGAGGGGGATGAGGCGTTACAGAATGTCTTCTCTCTGTGTTGGTGACGGGGATTGTGATGGGAATGAGGTGTTACAGAATGTCTTCTCTTTGTGTTGGTGACGGGGATTGTGAGGGGGATGGGGTGTTACAGAATGTCTTCTCTCTGTGTTGGTGACGGGGATTGTGAGGGGAATGAGGCGTTACAGAATGTCTTCTCTCTGTGTTGGTGACGGGGATTGTGAGGGGAATGAGGTGTTACAGAATGTCTTCTCACTGTGTTGGTGACGGGGATTGTGAGGGGAATGAGGCGTTACAGAATGTCTTCTCTTTGTGTTGGTGACGGGGATTGTGAGGGGGATGAGGTGTTACAGGGATTGTGAGGGGAATGAGGCGTTACAGAATGTCTTCTCTTTGTGTTAGTGACGGGGATTGTGAGGGGGATGAGGTGTTACAGGGATTGTGAGGGGAATTAGGCGTTACAGAATGTCTTCTCTTTGTGTTGGTGACGGGGATTGTGAGGGGGATGAGGTGTTACATGGATTGAGGGGAATGAGGTGTTACAGAATGTCTTCTCTTTGTGTTGGTGACGGGCATTGTGAGGGGAATGAGGCGTTACAGAATATCTTCTCTCTGTGTTGGTGACAGGGATTATGAGGGGAATGAGGGGTTACAGAATGTCTTCTTTCTGTGTTGGTGACGGGGATTGTGATGGGAATGAGGCGTTACAGAATGTCTTCTCTCTGTGTTGGTGACGGGGATTATGATGGGAATGAGGCGTTACAGAATGTCTTCTCTCTGTGTTGGTGACGGGCATTATGAGGGGGATGAGGCGTTACAGAATGTCTTCTCTCTGTGTTGGTGACGGGGATTGTGAGGGGAATGAGGCGTTATAGAATGTCTTCTCTCTGTGTTGGTGACGGGGATTGTGATGGGAATGAGGCGTTACAGAATGTCTTCTCTCTGTGTTGGTGACGGGCATTGTGATGGGAATGAGGCGTTACAGAATGTCTTTTCTTTGTGTTGGCGACGGGCATTGAGGGGGATGAGGTGTTACAGGGATTCTGATGGGAGTGAGGCGTTACGGAATGTCTTCTCACTGTGTTGGTGACGGGCATTGTGAGGGGAATGAGGCGTTACAGAATGTCTTCTCTCTGTGTTGGTGACGGGGATTGTGAGGGGAATGAGGCGTTACAGGGATTGTGAGGGGGGTGAGGCGTTACAGAATGTCTTCTGCCGCTTTTTTGTTCCCGCATCTTCACTACAGGCTGCAGGGTTTTTTTTTCTTTCCAAAGGAGGCTGACGTGAACGTGTTCATCGAACCGCGAGGATACAATCTTCACATCCACGGTAGGCAGGCGGAAAGTCGGGAAGGAAAGCAGGACGCCATCAAAGATGTCTCTTGCCGCTTCGCTTTTCCCGCATCGCGGACTGCCTGTGGCTGCTGACCTCTCGGTGCATCGATAAACCATAAATCTTCAGCACGTCAGAGGGAGGGGTGTGGTTAAGTGCACCATCAGGAAAGGCTGGGACTCATGGCGGCCCCTACACTGATGGCGGCTGAGTGGGACATTGAGGTAACATAAAGAAAGGGGAAATAATGCAGTCATTAATTGAGGCGGGTCTGATAGCTGTTGAGGGGTTGGGGATGGGGGTACTTACAGTTTCAGGATGGGCACTCGTTGGGGTGGGGGTGGGAGTAAAAGTGTTTCCTGACTCGTGGCTTGGTCGTGTACCGGTGCAACAGGCGGTGGACACCTTGTTACTGTCAGAGAACTGAAGTGTGTGCACTCTCTGAGAGTCTTCAGACTGTTTACACACAGGGATTGTTCAAGACGTTTTCTCAGAACGATGACGACGGGGTGGTGCTGAGGAGATGGCAACTGTTAAGGAGGGGAGGGAGGGGGAGAGGTGGGGGGTTGGGGGGGGGGGCTTAGTGATTTTACAAAATGAAAAACACACATTGTGAATGGGTTGGTTTTTTGTTTTTTTTAATTGTTTTTAACAATGTTTTTTGTGAGGGTTTTTTTCTCTAATTTTAACCTTAAATCATCTACAGGAGACTGCAACAGACATTTTTGTACGGTCAGTTTCGGATTTAATGTTCTCATTCAGAGAGGTTTTGATGTGTCAAGTGTTCAGATGGTAGGCTGTTTCTAAGTTCTAACAAGCCCCGAAGAAACAGAGTGATACATTATGTTCTATGTCTTTTCGGTTACACTTTTTTTTTCTTCTTTTCCCAAATCTATTGATGTTAAACATGTTTTACTGTAGTAACAAACACAGGAAAAAAAGACAATCTGAAATTATGTTCACGTCAAAACGCTGCCATCTCTTTGATCAAAATATGAAAGGTGACGACTTGTGTGGTGTCAGAATATTGATAGAAAACTGAGAATGGGGGGGAAAAAAACGAAGCTGTTTTCAATGTCAATGAACAATCTTGACTACAAAATAACGAGTGAGCGATGGTCACAAAGAAAGCCACAGTCAGGCGTTATGATTGCAGATGGCTCCATTTTCTCGGTCTGATCGTCACTGAACACATGTCAGGTCAATGTTTCGCCTGTGGAAGATCATGGAGTGGAGACGTGCAGCGTGGTCACGTTTTGTACTGTTCATCCGGTTCGGGTTCTCGTCTATTGCTTGATCACAGTGCCTTCCTCTTTATTTCCTGAATATTCCCGACGTGCATGTATCACTTTTTACTTCTCGTTCGTCAGCTGGACACCCCAGTCTCTGCGATGAAGGCAGCTGTACGTTGTGGGTCCTCCACACATGTGTATGGTTTCCGGATGTGCGTGTATTCGAGGCAACAAGGCAAGCAGTTCATTTCAAGTGCCCCCTGAGAGCATTGAAACATTAGACATGAACAGCTTTTACACACATCATAAAAAAGAGTGATGAATAAAAAAAAAAAAAAAAAGAAAAGAAAAAAAGCCAACAGCACGAGCAAACAAACCAATTCACACGAACAATCCATTTTTCCTTCAAAACAGACAGTGTTATTTTGACTATCTGTACAGAGACACGAAACGAAGACTCTAAGCGCTTTACAAACACGGAGTCATTTACACAACAGGCTGCATACTTGGCTACAGCCGACTGACTGCTGTCTTCAGACGTTCATGTTTGTTTCCTGTGTCATTTCGTCAGCCTCTCTCTCTCTCTCTCTCTCTCTCTCTCTCGCTCTTTCTTCCTTTCTCGTTTGATGTTATGTGATGCTATTTGCAATTCATTTGTTTATATTTCCCCAAAATTTTCTCCGTTTGGGGGCTGGATGAAAAAAAGCATTGTTGCTTATTCTGTTACCCTCAGAAATAAAATTCATTCATTCTCTCTCTCTCTGTCTCTCTCTCTCTCACACACACGCACGCACGCACACACACACACACACACACACACACACACACACACACACACACACACGCATTATAATAGTGGATTTTACAAGGAAACTTTTATCGGGGACAACTGTCTTGTTGCCGAGGACTATTTCATTGTGCCAACCAAGCACATGCAACACGAAATCTCGGATTATCGTCTCATGTGAATGACAACGGTCCAGACCACCACTCAAGAAGGGAAGAATTCTGACAAGTACACGATAGAAAACGATTCGATCCCGCCCGTGCGCGGAGATTCTCTGGCTTCCTAGGCGGACGCCTTACCACTGAGCCCCCTGCCCCCCAGAAGCGAACGATCAAAGCCCTTCCTCACCGCTTCCCATGGCCTGCATGATGGACTGCTGATGGCTGTCAGACTTCCTGTCATCTGTCTTCACTGACTGCCACGCCCGTGTAGGTGAGTGCACCGCTGGGAGGAAGTGGAGATGTGATGGGGGATATTGCGGTGCTGATGCAGGGAAGGTGCGTCCTGTTTTAGGGGGGTGGGGAGTGGTGTGTGTGTGTGTGTGTGGCGGGGGTTCGGGGGGAGGGGGGAGGGGAGGTGCGGGGGGCAGGGGGCAGGAAGAGGTAGCCTACTCTAGAAATAATTTCGAATCGGATTAAGACAGATGTATTGTATTGTATTGTATTGTTGCATTGCATTGTATTGTATTGTATGGCATGGTTGTGATGGATGCCATCACTTCAATGTGCGCAGGCCTATTTTAAGTACAAGGTACAATTGTTTATGTATAGTTTCAGTTTTGTTTGGATGCCTTTTCGAAACATGCATTGTAAAACGTCACACAATCATGACAAATGACAACAAAGAAACCTGACGTAATACGAATGATGTGCACATAATAATTAACATATGAGATTAAAACATACAATTAACTGTTGGTGCGGCGTGTGTTGTATGTGTAAGCCGCGGGTAACCTGCTCTGTACCCGGGTGTGCAGATGAGAATATAATGATTTAGGAATATATTTCACTGTAGTATTTTAGCGTAGATGGAATATTGTTATAATAGGTATACTACTTGGTTTTCAACTTGATTGTGAGATCGTTTATTGTTGTCAAGGTCTTAGAAGCCATTTCTGTAAATGTCAAGGACAAAATAATATTACGTTAGCTTTCGCTTGGATGGATTGTGTATGTTGTGATAAAAGATACGATGAGAAGAAGCTAGGGATTATAACTATTGTTGTAACTTCTATGAGTTCAACATTCTTAACAGATAGATAATATGATTATGTGGATGAAGTGCGCGTGTGTGTAGTAAAATTAGTGAAATTGTACAGGGCACACGCACACATGTGACTGACGGGACCAAACGGACAATACAAGACAATACGGAGACACCAGCACAAACACGTTCATTAGCAACGATGAACAGAAAGTGTTGTTTTTTTGGTTTAAAGAGCGTGTGGTGTGGCGCTGGACCAAGGACCAGCAACAGCAGCAGCGGTAACAGAACTAGGGCGCCCCGTGGTTGGCTGACCAGAGACCCCGAGAGAGAGGCGCCAGGATGTGAAGCTAGGGTTGAAGCTAGGGGAGTGTCTCACGGTCTGCAAACGAGCTGAATCGTTAGCGTGAGCAGCATTGACGTGAAGTTGTGTAGTTTTTAAATAGAGAGAGTTACCTCTCTTTATTCTTTACCTCCCATAGCTACATTGTGTTCTTTCGATTCGAGTCATTAATCTTTCTCAGTAATAGTACACTTGACAAATGGTGAGAATGTGAATGGTTATGAAGCTTAAACAAACTTAGTATTTGATAGAATGTTGGTCTACATATATTTTTGATGGGTGTTTTCCTTCTTGCATGGCAGCTCGTTTAATACTCACACGATAGTTTTCTTGAGACACTGACTGAAGAACAATGTTGTTGATCTAACTGTCAGGAGAAACAAAAAACCCTTTCAAAGTAGATTTCTTTCTAAAAATTGATTTTGGTTGTGCATTTCACATCATATGATAAAGATTAGATTACAATTGAAAACAAATATAACTTGAATATTATTTCATATACGAACATATACGAAATATATTGCAAGAAAATATTTGACATCGGGTTGACAAAAATATGATCTACACGAAGATGAGGGCTGCTTCTGAAAAGAAATGGAGAACTGAAAGCAAAAATGACTAAATGTGTAGATAGATAGATAGATAGATAAATAGATGAACAATCAAATGAACATACCCGTGTCTGGGTTTGTTCCAATGTGCCTTTTGTTTACCTGTGCGCTAGCTGAATCGGTAGCGTAAGCAGCGCTGACTTGAAGCTGTGTACCTTGTGAATGGAGAGAGTTACCACTCTTTACTATTTGTTAATTATTTCATCTCCTGGCCTCATTATTTGTTAATTTCCAGAATATACACATAAATAAGAATCAATCTTAACGTGTACCTTTACAGAAGATAAGCATTGCTTTAAAAAAAATGAAATAAGCGATGAACCTTGCTGCTTCTCTTGTCCCACTTCAAGCTGACAGTGATTGTTGGGGACACACAGCGATGTGGATAAACAAAGCCCTTGTGTCTGTGACTGCAAACTAAAACAGGGAGATTGTGAGCAAACTGACTAATTAAGCGTTCAATGAAATCTTCCGCCCGCAACTTCTCTCGTCTGCACAGTCCTGTCTGCGGGCTGTGGTTGTGAAATAGGGGCGATGGAAGCGAGTCCACTGAGGCATATGGACACAACGTTCAAGGTAGGCCAGGTCTGTGGCCCGGGAGCGAGAGGAAGCGATCAATGACACTCCATGCCGCTTCAGCTGGCCCGTGTTGAGGACTGCTGTTTGGCTGTTGGCGTTTCTGGGTGAGGAAGTCAGGTGGGCTGCCAGAGAGTAGTGTTGTTATGAACAGGTGTGTGTGTGTGTGTGTGTGTGTGTGTGTGTGTGCGTGTGTCTGTGTCTGGGTGTCTGTGTGTTCTGAATATTGAGATGGATATATATATATATATATATATATATATATACTTTTTTTCTTTTTTTTAACAGCAGACAAGATGATTTAAAAATTCTTAAAAACAGATTGCCGATGTACCTTGCTGCTTCTTATTCCCCACAACCAGATATCTGCCTCAGGATGTAGACATGGCATGGGAGATGTGTCTGCACTGAAGAAACCATAATCATTACCAATACATCTGTGTGCCCGTGACGAGGAGATTAGACAGGGTAACTGAATGGAATGAAGCGTTCAGGGATGTGTTCTGCCAGGCCCCTAGTTCCCACATCCCTGCAGCAAGCCGCAGTCTTTGAACCGACGATCCATGTGACCACCGGACCGAACACATGCAATCGTCACGCCTACGTCAGACAGTCCGTATGCTGTGGAAGAACCGGCGTGATCAAAGACTCCTCTGGCGGCTTGGCTTCTTCTGCCGGCAACGGGCTTCGCTGTGTATTGATAAACCGTAAATCTTCGATTCGTTAGTCAGAGGGGTGTGCTTAAGTGCACCGTCAGGAAAAAAAAATCTGACAATTGGCTGGACCCTTTATTGTTGGTTTTGTGGCAATCAAAGACTGAGGAAAATCCCCCCCCCAAAAAAACAAAACAAAAAAAAAAACAAACAAACAAAAAAACAAAAAAAACAAAAAAACAAAAAAAAACAAACCCCATGTCTATCATGAAATAAAGAGGTGTGTCTGGGTTAGGAAGGGGAGAGAGAAAGATGAGAGAGGGGTCTTTTTTGAGAGCGAATACATCTAAAGTCCTGTGTTTTGTATTTGTCTGTTTGGTTTTCTTTGGAAAGGGTGTGTAACTTCTGGTTACATGTGGAGCATACTGGTCACTGTGCTGAAGCTTGATTTGTTTGATTTACAAATCATTATTATGTGTGTGTGTGTGTGTGTGTGTGTGTGTGTGTGTGTGTGTGTGTGTGTAATGTGTGTGTGTGTGTGTGTGTGTGTGTGTGTGTGTGTGTGTGTGTGTGTTCCTGGTTTCAGTGACATTGTTGGACTGAAGTTGTGATTCGATATGTGTGTTTCCGCCACACCCCAAAAGGGGCAAAGGGCTTCCATTTCTTTGAATTGTTGAATCTGTTTTTGAATAAAGATGTGTCCTGTCGTTTGGTTGATTTCTCCGTGTATCAGTGCTGCTTCCTTCACAATTACAATCAGTGCTGTTTCCTCCACAATTACAATCAGTGCTGTTTCCTCCACAACTACAATCAGTGCTGTTTCCTTCACAATCCAGTGCTGCTTCCTCCACAATTACAATCAGTGCTGCTTCCTCCACAATTACAATCAGTGCTGCTTCCTCCACAATCACAATCAGTGCTGCTTCCTCCACAATCACAATCAGTGCTGCTTCCTCCACAATCAGTGCTGCTTCCTCCACAATCACAATCAGTGCTGCTTCCTCCACAATCAGTGCTGCTTCCTCCACAATTACAATCAGTGCTGTTTCCTCCACAATCACAATCAGTGCTGCTTCCTCCACAATTACAATCAGTGCTGCTTCCTCCACAACTTATGCCGCTTCCTCCACAATCAGTGCTGCTTCCTCCACAATTACAATCAGTGCTGCTTCCTCCACAATCAGTGCTGCTTCCTCCACAATCACAATCAGTGCTGCTTCCTCCATTACAATCAGTGCTGCTTCCTCCACAATCAGTGCTGCTTCCTCCACAATTACAATCAGTGCTGCTTCCTCCACAATCACAATCAGTGCTGCTTCCTCCAAAATCACAATCAATGCTGCTTCCTCCATGATTACAATCTCCAGCTTCCTCCAAAATTACAATCAGTGCTGCTTCCTGCACAATTCAATCAGTGCTGCTTCCTCCACAATCATAATCAATGCAGCTTCCTCCATGATTACAATTTCCAGCTTCCTCCACAATTACAATCAGTGCTGCTTCCTCCAAATTCACAATCAATGCTGCTTCCTCCATGATTACAATCTCAGCTTCCTCCACAATTACAATCAGTGCTGCTTCCTCCACAATCGGTGCTGCTTTCTCCACAATTACAATCAGTGCTGCTTCCTCCACAATCAGTGCTGCTTCCTCCACAATCACAATCAGTGCTGCTTCCTCCACAATTACAATCAGTGCTGCTTCCTCCACAATCACAATCAGTGCTGCTTCCTCCACAATCACAATCAGTGCTGCTTCCTCCACAATCAGTGCTGCTTCCTCCACAATCACAATCAGTGCTGCTTCCTCCACAATCACAATCAGTGCTGCTTCCTCCACAATCACAATCAGTGCTGCTTCCTCCACAATTACAACAGTGCTGCTTCCTCCACAATTAGCGCCGCTTCCTCCACAATCAGTGCTGCTTCCCCCACAATTACATTCAGTGCCGCTTCCTCCACAATCAGTGCTGCTTCCTCCACAATCACAACCAGTGCTGTTTCCTCCACAATTACAATCAGTGCTCCTTCCTCCATTACAATCAGTGCTGCTTCCTCCACAATCACAATCAGTGCTGCTTCCTCCACAATCAGTGCTGCTTCCTCCACAATTACAATCAGTGCTGCTTCCTCCACAATCACAATCAGTGCTGCTTCCTCCACAATCACAATCAATGCAGCTTCCTCCATGATTACAATCTCCAGCTTCCTCCACAATTACAATCAGTGCTGCTTCCTCCAAAATCACAATCAATGCTGCTTCCTCCATGATTACAATCTCCAGCTTCCTCCACAATTACAATCAGTGCTGCTTCCTCCACAATCAGTGCTGCTTCCTCCACAATTACAATCAGTGCTGCTTCCTCCACAATCAGTGCTGCTTCCTCCACAATTACAATCAGTGCTGCTTCCTCCACAATCAGTGCTGCTTCCTCCGCAATTACAATCAGTCTTCTTCCACTACAGTCACAATCAGTGCTGCTTCCACTACAGTCACAATCAGTGCTGTTTCCTCCACAATTACAATCAGTGCTGCTTCCTCCACAATCACAATCAGTGCTGCTTCCTCCACAATCAGTGCTGCTTCCTGCACAATCAGTGCTGCTTCCTCCACAATCACAATCAGGGAACCGCTTGTGTGGAGTGTTGGGGAATCTTCAGACGATTTACAGTCAGGTTTTTGTTGATGATGGTATCTCAGAAATGGGAACGGAGATTTGGCGAAGTACCATGCTGCTTTGATGTTCCCATTACACCGCTCAGGTTGTAGGTCTTCTTGAATGGAGGATGCGACAGCCTTGACTGATAACTGAGGCCATTCGGATTCGGCCTTTGCACCCATGACAGCAGACAAGAGAAATACATCTTCTGCCACTTCCCTTGGTCCTTTCATCACTGTCACAACCCTCATTTCCTGAAGACGTGTCCTGGATCAAGGCTGTGTTATATCTCCACACTGACGGCTGCTGTGCAGTTGACGGAGAACGAAACGAAGCGATCAAAGAACTTCCTGACCTCAGTGCTGGTTCTGCTTCACTGCTTCAGTTCCAGTCTCCAGGTGTCCAGGCGTCCGGGCGGATCCAGACATGCTACACCACATCTGTTTTTTGGGGTTTTTTTTGTTTGTTTTTTTTGAGAGCAAGATGTCTGAACCTTGCATTATCCCAACGCCCTGATCAGAACTTGTGGGCCTACCTTATGTTTGTGTCAATGATCAGAACTTGGGGCCTTACCTTATGCTTGTGTAAATGATCAGAACTTGGGGGGCTACCATATGTTTGTGTAAATGATCAGAACTTGGGGGCCTACCTTATGTTTGTGTCAATGATCAAGACCTAGGGGGGCCTACCATATCTTTGTGTAAATGATAAGAACTTGGTGGCCTACCTTATGTTTGTGTCAATGATCAGACCTAGGGGGCCTACTTTATGTTTGTGTCAATGATCAGAACTTGGGGGCCTACCTTATGTTTGTGTCAGTGGTCAGAACATGGGGGCCTA
>NC_134880.1:35571303-35578803 GCF_041734735.1 Babylonia areolata
ACCCCACCTCCCCCCGCACTCCCACCTCCCCTCTCACACACACACACACACACGTACACATATCTCTCCTGACACTTGTGTACACTTTCACTCTCGCGCATTCACAAACGCACTCAAAAGCACAGACCCACACATACACACAAACACACACAGCCGCCACTGACTGGCCGCAAGAGGGATGGGAAAAGATCTCTGATGCCAAGAACGTGGCGTCTAGTGTGTTGCTCAGTCTATTGTATTTGGAAAGGCCCACAGAGACTCTGTTCCGTTTTGAAGAAATTTGCGCAATGTTGGTTTGGAAATGATGCCGATATTTGTTTGATTTGCAAAGCATCGTGCTCTACCTTTCATGTTAGACTTGCGGCCGCTCCCTCTCTCTGCTTCTATTTCTTTGAGGCGATCGATGGTGTGATGGCCTTGTACCTGTTCTTTTTGGTATTCTTTGACTTTTCTGAGGATTTCCGATTTTCCTAGATGTAGGCCGCTCGTTGGTGTTGCGTTACCAGCAAGTCTGTCAGCTCGCTCATTTCCCTTAACACCTGCATGTCCCGGGCAGTATGACCATGTGAGTTTTTTAAAGATTTACAAAACCATACTGTAAACGAAACAAAATCATGCAAAATCGGTAACTTGCCATTCTAGTTGTGAAGAGATGGTTGATACAGCTGGGTTTGCAGTCGGTACTCTAATGGGAAGATAATAAAGGGTAGGGTAGGGTAGGTCTACTTGCCAACGATCCAGTGGAAGTGACCAGCTCAACGTGTGTATTGTACAGATGACAGGTTACACGATCGTCAAATGTTGTTGCTCTTGTGCCTTTGAAGGCTTTTCCCGATTGGTTGCACCAGGAAAAGTTCGTCCACTCCTTCTCAACGTTTCTTCCAATGGTTGAAATAGCAGGGCTGCCTGAGGGTAAATGCGAACGGGCAAGTCTAATCGCGAACAATGGTGTTGGGTATAAATGGGCAAGTCTAATTGCGAATAATGGTGTTGGGTATAAATGGGCAAGTCTAATCGCGAACTAATGGTGTTGGGTATACACGGGCAAGTCTAATCGCGAACAATAGTGTTGGGTTTAAATGGGCAATCAAAACAGAAGCAGGCCTTGAACTCATTAGACCTAACATAGTATTTGAACATTGCACCAGACTGTTGTATTGTTGACTTTAATCACACACACACACACACACACACCGCACCGCACCACACCACATCACACCACTCACAAATGCACCCTTTTGAGAGCGCTCAGTAACTGTGCAGCATCGTTCAGAAATAGACTCACGTCAAAATATCCTATGCTCTAATTGCAAACGACACTTTTAGAGAATCTTGTCAAAAATGACGTTCTGTCACCAACATGGTTTCTTGAATTTCCCAACACTGGCAGTACACAATTCATTCAACATATCCAATCTAATCAGCTATTTCAAACTGTGTCAAAGTCCTACCACTTGCTTCCCATGATTTTAGGATTTGGAGAACACGTTTGTGAACTTAGTCGGCAGTGGTGCGCGATGAGAAAAAGGAGCGCGGGAATAGCCAGAAATAGCGGATGATTGACTGGTTCTTGGAAACTGACGTTGAACTGTGAAATGCGAGAACGCTTCGAAGTGGGGCGGTACACGAACCGTTCGCAATTACTCGCCGTTCGCAATTAGGTCTACCTATTCTAATAAAATAGATGGACATGTTTTGTGCCAATCAATGAAATCTCCATAGTGGTGCTCTGTATTGTAAAAAAAAAAAAAAAAAAAAAAAATTAAAAAAGAAAAGAAAAAAAAGACGCACATGGGCACACTCGCATGCAGAGAGAGAGAGAGAGAGAGAGACATGATGGATAGGAGAAAGAGACAGAGACAGACAGACACAGGGGCAGAGAGACAGAGACACAGACACAGAGAGAGAGCGATGCCGTGCCACAGGTTAACACAGCTGAATCCCCTCCCCACTAGGCGTGCCGGAAAGAGGTATCAGCCTGACCATCCATCATCCTTTCACGGGTTCTCTGCTGTCCACTCGCTGCACGTGCTCTGCAGCCCATCAGTCACGCTCCGGGTGCTCGCCCTTGTCAGCTCTTTGGTTATAGCAATGGCCAATTTGCATTTTAAAAGCTTTCTTTTTTTCTTTTCTTTTTTTGTTCTAATGACTTGTTCAGCGATATAAAAGTCTGTTTTTATGATGCACACATGACAGCACAATTATACCATTACGTTGTGGGAAAACAATTGTTGTGTGAAGGCCCTGAAGGTAAGTATATTCGTTTTGAATGTGAAGTGCCTTCAAAACATAGAAGAAAACACTTTACACGCACGAATGGCTTGTTGATTGTCAAAGTAATCGTATGAAGGAGAAAACACTATACAGACATGAATGGTTTATTGATTGTCAAAGTAATCATATGAAGTAGAAAACACTTTACAGGTATGAATGGCTTATTGATTGTCAAAGTAATCATATGAAGAAGAAAACAATTTACAGACATGAATGGCTTGTTGATTGTCAAAGTAATCATAGGAAGAAGGAAACACTTTACAGGTATGAATGGCTTGTTGACTGTCAAAGTAATCATATGAAGAAGAAAACAATTTACAGGTATGAATGGCTTGTTGATTGTCAAAGTAATCATATGAAGAAGGAAACACTTTACACGCGCGAATGGCTGTTGATTGTTAAACATATGAAGAACAAAGCATGTTACAAACATGACTGGGTTGTTACCTATAACAGCAGACGCTTTCCTTTCAGCTATTCCTGATGGGGATTTGGCTTGTTGAATATTAAGCATAAACGTTCCTCTGAGCTATTCTGAATAGGGATATTTTTCTTCAATGTTATGAATGTTATGGTCCACAGAAGCGGATTAAATGCCCACACAAGCACGAAATATCAAATACCAATGTCAGTTTACTGAAACCAGGCCGCGTATTTTCAACGGTTCCTGCTATGGTTCTTTGAATATCATGGCAATAAAGTAACTTCCTGTAATGAATGTTATACAGTTAGACAGCCCACAATCCCACAATATCAACAAATCATAACAAATCTAGATAATACCTGCAGATGACATTTTGTTAGTCAATGTTATAAATCATTTTTGTTGGAAGTATAAAATCTTTAAAAAAAAACAAAACAAAAAAACAAAAAACAAACAAACAAACAAACAAACAAAAACACGAAGCTGGGACTTTCTTCTTCTTCTTCTTCTTCTCATCCACTTTCTCATCCTCATTCTCCTCATCCTCACCTTTAACCAGCTCATCCACTTCAGTCTTCTACTCTTTGTTCTTTTGAATTATTCCATTATCAACGATGTTGTGTTATGCAGTAGCATATGGTGAGCGTGTTGGGTCTGAACAGACGTCAGATGCCCCTGCCACACCAACTCCCTCAAACCCTTTCATTCGTGTTTTTGTTTCCCGATGGCTCCGTCAGTTACATCCTGATGCAGTGTTTTAAAGTGAGACGTTCCCCATGTGCAGCATGCAGGTAATTAATTAACGCACGTAAAACAATCCGCGGCAACAAAAGGGTTGTTCCTGGCAAACAAAATCACTTTGAAAGAAAAAAACTAAAACAAATAAATCTGGTGACAAAGAAAGGCTATGAGCAGAAATATATTGTGACAATACAATATAATATCATATGATACGATATAGAAAAAAAACACCAATACATCACAATACAATACAATACAACATAATATAATGCAACACAATACAATACAACACAATACAGCACATTACAACACAATACAATGCAATACAATACAATACAACAAAACACAATACAATACAATACAATACGATACAACACAGCACAATACAACACAACACAATACAATACAGCACAATGCAATACAACACAACACACACAATAGAATACAATACAACACAACACGACACAGCACGACGACACAGCACAACACGACACGACACAGCACAACACGACACAGCACGACACGACACAGCACAGCACAATACGACACAGCACGACACGGCACAGCACAACACGACACAGCACGACACGACACAGCACAACACGACACAGCACGACATAACACGACACAGCACGACACAGCACGACACGACATAGCACAACACGACACAGCACGACACGGCACAGCACAGCACAACACAACACGACACAGCACGACACGACACAGCACAACACGACACAGCACAAAACGACACAGCACGACACGGCACAGCACAACACGACACAGCACAACACGACACAACACAACACGACACAGCACGACACGGCACAGCACAACACGACACAGCACAACACGACACAACACAACACGACACAGCACGACACGGCACAGCACAACACGACACAGCACGACATAACACGACACAGCACGACACGACACAGCACAGCACAATGTGACACAGCACGACACGACACAGCACGACACGACACAGCACAACACGACACAGCAAGACATAACACGACACAGCACAACACGACACAGCACGACATAACACGACGCAGCAAAACATAACACGACACAGCATGACACGACACAGCACGACACGACACAGCACAACACGACACAGCAAGACATAACACGACACAGCACGACACGACACAGCACAGCACAATATGACACAGCACGACACGACACAGCACGACACGACACAGCACGACACGGCACAGCACAACACGACACAGCAAGACATAACACGACACAGCACGACACGACACAGCACAGCACAATATGACACAGCACGACACGACACAGCACAACACGACACAGCAAGACATAACACGACACAGCACAACACGACACAGCACGACATAACACGACGCAGCAAAACATAACACGACACAGCATGACACGACACAGCACGACACGACACAGCACAACACGACACAGCAAGACATAACACGACACAGCACGACACGACACAGCACAGCACAATATGACACAGCACGACACGACACAGCACGACACGGCACAGCACAACACGACACAGCACGACACGGCACAGCACAACACGACACAGCACGACACGACACAGCACGACACGGCACAGCACAACACGACACAGCACGACACGGCACAGCAAAACCCGACACAGCACGACAGCCTGACAATGCCCTGTGCAGCATCTCGTTCACGTCACCTCCCCCTCTCTCTGTTCCAGAGAAGTGCCAGCCTGGAGGTCTGTGTTCCCTCTCCCATGACGTCACGTTGCACGTGCTCTGCATCCCGCCACAGTTGGCCGTGCACTGTCCTACCTGCCATATGTTTTGTTTCACCAGTGGCCTGTGGTGAGATTCCCCCTGGTGGACCGGCACCTCTGGAACTGTAGTTCCTTTTCCAGTTTTTCAGATTCTGAAACAGGTGTCACTGCGTTCGCACGAATGCAGATACTCTTCACCACATTTGCTGGGCTGATATGCAGCATAACTCAGCGCGCTTAATCAGACCTCGAGTGCATGCATAAATTATATACTCAGCTTATATCAGAGATTGACATAAGTTTACAGTTGGGCCAAAAGCAAAGTGAGAGCTGTATTATTGAATGGTTTCTCCATTGCAATGGGAAATCATTTTCAGCTTAGTCTTTTGTGAAGGATTATGATTCTCAAACAAGGAGGCAAAATTGCACTGGCTCTTAGTGCTGCAGCCTTGGGGGCTAGTTGGCCTTTGGGAACGATCCCAACGCCGACTGTCCTAAAACCCTCTTGACCGAGAAAGAATGGGGATGTAACTTGGGCAAGACCACTCTCCACTATTATCAAATTTTGGACAGCAGTTATCCCCTTTGCTGTTCTGATGGTCATAGTCGAACACGACTGACTATCGTACATGCATATATTTGTGTATCTATCAGAGTGGATTTCTTCTGCTGGATCTTACCACAGGACCACATTCTCGTTGCCATCAGTGTGCCAAGTCATTGCTCATCACAGTTTCTCTGGAACTGCAGGAAGGCAGGACAGCGTGTGTGTGTGTGTGACGGGGGGTGTGTGCAGGGGGTGGGTAGTGTGAGTGATGTCACTAACGCGGGACAAAAGGCAGGGACAGCTATATAATGTTGTGCTAGCCGGGCACCCAAAGTAACAACAACATATGTCTTCCACGCTTGTGTGTGTGTGTGTGTCTGTGTCTGTGTGTCTGTCTGTGTGTCTGTGTGTCTGTCTGTCTGTGTATGTGTCTCTGTGTGTGTCGGTGTCTGTATTTTCCTCTGTGTGTGTGTGTGTGTGTGTGTGTGTGTGTGTGTGTGTGTGTGTGTGTTTTGTATCTGACTGATGTGCTATTGTAAACGGTTTCGAAATATTTGAAAGTGATTTATAAATATGGTGCTATTATTACCTTTTTCAGTTATCATTATTATCAGTAGTAGTAGTAGTAGTAGTAGTAGTACGGTTGTTGTTGTTGTTGTTAGTAGTAGTAGTCGTAGTCGTAGTAGTAGTTATTGTAGTAGCAGAGTTGTTGTCGTTATCATTATTATTACAATGATGATGATGATGATGATTAGTATTATCAATATTATTAGCCATTGTGAATCTGTAGCACATAATCATGGTGGTGAGTGCACATAACGTTCAGCGTGACGCTGTTGGAAGACCACACTCGGACAGTTTTCCAGCACATCCAGACACTCCAGCAGACCATTTCCTTTACTGCCATCCCACTGACGCCAATTGATCCAAGGAATGAAATCAGATGAAATAAAACACAGACAAGTCGAGGAAGATGGGGGTGTGGCAGGAAGAACCTATAACACGGCTTACAGAGAGAGAGAGAGAGAGAGAGAGAGAGAGAGAGAGAGAGAGGTTTTTTTGGATACAGAGAACAGTCATGAAAACCGAAGCAAACATCCACGTTAAATGATCAAGTGAATAGCTGTACACACACACACACCACCCTCACCCACTGAACCCTCCATTCTCCTCCTCCTCCTCTGAGGGTCTTATTTGTCACAGTGGATCAGTGTTTACTGTCTGTTCTGTGGAGGACGCCACGGGGTGGGAAACAACAGTTTTATTAGCTGTCTGTAAAGACGATTCCATCTCATCCTGGTGCCGCTTGGGAAATGAGCCTGTCAGAGCTCTGTGTCTGTTGGTGTTCCTGTCTGTGTTTCTTGTCTCTGTTTGTCTGTCTGTCTCTGTCTCCGTCTCTGTCTCTCTGTTCTCTCCGTTCTCTCTCTCTCTCTCCCTCTTTCTTTCCCTCTCTCTCCCTCTCTCTCTCTCTCCCTCTCTCTCTTCCTCTCCCTCTCTCTCCCTCTGTATCTGTCTGTCTGTCTGTAACTCATGTCCCAGTTCAGTTGATATATAAGCAAACGTCAAATATTTACATAAAAAATAAAGACATCAAATATATGAAAACTATAATTCACGTTGGATATCACACACGCACGCACGCACGCACGCACACACACACACACACACACACACACACACACACACACACACACCAGGACACAAGCATGGCAACACCACCACCAGAACGTCGCTTTCACCCCACAGTCCTGTCCAGAT
>NC_134880.1:35583803-35591303 GCF_041734735.1 Babylonia areolata
AGACGTGACAGCAGACACAGCAAGGACTCATTTCTGAGGGCTCCAGTTTGGACTCATTTAGGTTGGAAAAAAAAGAAGAAAGAAAAACGAATGGAAAAGAAAGAAAGAAAAATCCAATAGTTAACCACAGGTGATGAGCGACAAAAACGAAGGAAATAACAAAGAATATAATGATGATGATGATGCATAATAAATCATGTTTGACTTGCCTAAAATCTACCACATTGCAAGCCATATTTCTTGTTTTATGCCCTTGCATATCATTGGCTGATGACCTACTTAACAGGAAGGATGTGATTGGTCAGTACCGATTGGCCAATGAGATCCAGTGTCAGAGACTGTGCTGGTATCGTCAGCTGTGTTCAAGCTACAGTTATCACCGCAAAGGCCAGGGCAAGGTCACTCCATCTTCCTCAGCTGACCCCAACTGTGTGCTACACACCGACTCTGGTGAGTGGCTATGGCAGGAGTGGTGTGGAGGAGGAAGACTGGAGTTTCCTATCATGTCATGCAGTGCAGTGCACAGCAATTCATAACGTGGTATGTAGTGTCCTGGTGTTCGGTAAAATTGTGTCTAACAGGGTCATCTGATGTAGGGTAAAATTGTGTCTAACACGGTCAGGTCATCTGATGTGTTGTAGGGTAAAATTGTGTCTAACACGGTCAGGTCATCCGATGTGTTGTAGGGTGAAACTGTGTCTAGCAGGGACAGGTCATCCGATGTGTTGTAAGGTAAAACTGTGTAACAGTGACAGGTCATCTGATGTGTTGTAAGGTAAAACTGTGTCTAACAGGGACAGGTCATCTGATGTGTTGTAGGGTAAAATGGTGTCTGACAGGGACAGGTCATCTGATGTGTTGTAGGGAAAAATGGTGTCTAACAGGGACAGGTCATCTGATGTGTTGAAGGGTAAACCTGTGTCTAACAGGGTCATATGATGTGTTGTAGGGTAAGCCTGTGTCTAGCAGGGACATATGATGTGTTGTAGGGTAAAACTGTGTCTAACAGAGTCATCTGATGTGTTGTAGGGTAAAATTGTGTCTAGCAGGGACATATGGTGTGTTGTAGGGTAAAACTGTGTCTAGCAGGGACATATGGTGTGTTGTAGGGTAAAACTGTGTCTAGCAGGGACATATGGTGTGTTGTAGGGTAAAACTGTGTCTAGCAGGGACATATGATGTGTTGTAGGGTAAAACTGTGTCTAGCAGGGACATATGATGTGTTGTAGGGTAAAACTGTGTCTAGCAGGGACATATGATGTGTTGTAGGGTAAAACTGTATCTAACAGAGTCATCTGATGTGTTGTAGGGTAAAACTGTGTCTAACAGAGTCATCTGATGTGTTGTAGGGTATAATGGTGTCTAGCAGAGACATCTGATGTGATGTAGCAAAAGCCGTTTACTTGCATACACTGTACCGGCCCACTTCACTTTTGCTAATAAAGAAATTGTGTAATGAGTACGTTGATGAATCTTGAAAGAAGTGGATTTTCGCCTGGTGGTGTTCACACCGCGGGATTGAACTGTGGCTGCAATGGCTGAATAGTCCAGTTCTGGAACAATATCTGTTTTCGTAAATAGTGTGTCAGTAAATTGACTGTGCTGTAGGGTAGGTATGGGTAATTGAGAACAGCGTCTAATTGCGAACGATTCGTATACCGCCTCACTTGGAAGCGTTCTTAACGGCTGTGTTTCACCATTTAGCGTCTGCTTCCACCTTTTTCTAATACTTTGATGAATATCCATTTCCAAGAAACAGTCAAACATCAGCGATTTCTGACTGTTTCCGCGCTCTTTCTTCTCTTCGCGCACCATTGCTGACCAGAGTTACAAACGTGCTCTCGAAATAAAATTAAAAAATTGTGGAAGCAAGTTGTAGGACTTGAACTTTGATACAGTTTAAAATAGTTGATTTGATCGGATATGTTGAATGTGCATTACCAGTGCTGGGAGAATTTAAGAAAGTGTATTGGTGACAGATCAGAGTGTCAGTTTTGACAGGCATCTGCAAAATAGTGTCGTTTACAATCGGATCATTGGATATTTTTGACGTGAGTCTATTTGCGATCGATGCTGCACAGCTACTGAGCACTCTCAAAAGGGTATGTTTGTGTGCGGTGTGGGGTGTGTGTGTTTAAATGTCTGTTTGTGCGTTTGTATGCATGTGAGATAAAAACCAATAATACAACAGCCTTGTACAATGTTTCAATAAGTTATGTCTAATGAGTTCAAAACCTGCTTCTGTTTTAATTGTCAATATGTACCTAAAGCAATCGTTCGCAATTAGACTTGCCCGTTCGCATTTACCCTCAGGCACCCCTGCTATTTCAAACATCAATAAAACGTTGAAAAGACTGAGCAGACGAACCTTTCCTGGTGCAACCAGTTGAAGAAAGCCTTCGAAAACAAAAGAACTATGTTTGATAATTGTACATGTCCTCTTTACAGTACACACGTTGAGCTTGTCGCTTCGACTGGATCGTTCACAATTACCCATACTTACCCTACTGGCAACAGTACGCAGCTCTATTGATTCCCACTGTCTGCCCACTGGTGATCCTTGGCGATGGTTTACCTCGTGTTTATGTGGCTGGCAGCTGAGGTCGGGGTTCTTTTGTACACGCTAATGTAGAGGAGGCCTTGTAGGCTAATGTAGAGGAGGCCTTGTCCGCTAATGTAAAGAAGGCCTTGTACGCTAATGTAGAGGAGGCCTTGTACGCTAATGTAAAGGAGGCCTTGTACACTGATGTAAAATAGGCCTTGTACGCTAATGTAGAGAAGGCCTTGTACGCTAATGTAAAGGAGGCCTTGTACGCTTATGTAAAGGAGGCCTTGTACGCTAATGTAGAGGAGGCCTTGTCGGGTTGTATAGGCCTAGTCTCAAGTTGGTCGTATAACAGGTGTTATGGGAGTTTTCCTTTCACCATATTCAAGGCATAGCCTCGCCATCCGAGACGGCGTTGGCTGAGGTTTGTGGACCTGGACCTGTCCAGTACCTCAGTGTTTGGCATTGTAACGTTGTCAGCATTTGGCGAATATCTGGAGGGAGCGCAGTTAATTTGATTTTTTTTTTCTATTCTTTGACGAGCCAGGTTGGCGAGCTTACCATCTGATTTGGTGTGCAGGTAGTTACACTCTGTGTATGTGCCAAAGGCATGAGACAAAACCATTACGAAGATGATGTACTATGTAGATGCTGAGACGCTTTGCTCTGTTGACAATGTTGAAGGCAATTGACTTTTTTCGCTCGAAGCAAACTGAGCTCTGCATCTGATTGTGAAATGATACGTCCAAACTCGGGACAATCTTTTTTTGTGACATTTCATATCTTATACTGGTATTGTGAAATCCAGGAAATGGTGAGTTACCTCTTGTATCTTCTTCTACTTCTTCTTCTCCTAGGATTGTGGGCTGCAACTCCCTCGTTCACTCATATATACCAGTGGGCAATTACGTGTGTGACCATTTTGACCCGCCATGTAGGCAAACGCACGCCGGCTTCTAAGTTTGTATATTCAGTATATTATTGTTTCCATAACCCACTGAACGCTGATATGGACTAGAGAATCTTTAACGTGCTTATGTTTCACTACTGCATGGGTATAAACACGAAAGGGGTTCAGGTAGGAGTAGGTCTGCACATGTTGCCATGGGAGGTGGGAAAAATCTCCACCCGTAACCCAGCAGGTGCGCCGTGAACAGGAGACTGAGATCGGGTATCGTGTCCAGGAGACAGAGATCGGGTATCATGAACAGGAGACTGATGTCGGGTATCGTGTCCAGGAGACAGAGATCGGGTATCGTGTCCAGGAGACAGAGATCGTGTATCATGAACAGGAGACTGATGTCGGGTATCGTGTCCAGGAGACAGAGATCGTGTATCATGAACAGGAGACTGATGTCGGGTATCGTGTCCAGGAGACAGAGATCGGGTATCGTGAACAGGAGACAGAGATCGGGTATCGTGAACAGGAGACTGATGTCGGGTATCGTGACCAGGAGACAGAGATCGGGTATCGTGAACAGGAGACAGAGATCGGGTATCGTGTCCAGGAGACAGAGATCGGGTATCGTGTCCAGGAGACTGATGTCGGGTATCGTGTCAAGGATACAGAGATCGGGTATCGTGTACAGGAGACAGAGATCGGGTATCGTGAACAGGAGACTGATATCGGGTATCGTGAACAGGAGACTGATGTCGGGTATCGTGAACAGGAGACTGATATCGGGTATCGTGAACAGGAGACTGAGATCGGGTATCGTGAACAGGAGACTGATATCGGGTATCGTGAACAGGAGACTGATATCGGGTATCGTGAACAGGAGACTGATATCGGGTATCGTGAACAGGAGACTGATGTCGGGTATCGTGTCCAGGAGACTGATGTCGGGTATCGTGAACAGGAGACTGATGGCGGGTATCGTGTCCAGGAGACTGATATCGGGTATCGTGAACAGGAGACTGATATCGGGTATCGTGAACAGGAGACTGATATCGGGTATCGTGAACAGGAGACAAGAGTTAAAATACAAAGTTACCGTCGTCTGATGTATCGATTGTTTAATGATGTGATCATTCACACTAAGTTGTCGTATCCTGAATGTGGATTTTACTTTCACATGTGGGCCGGGCCCGTATCTTAAAATATCTTTTATTTTTAAATTAACAGACAGTAACAACGAATAAATGATATTATCATATTGTATTTGTGTTTGTATTTGTATTTTCTTTTGTTGCAACAGATTTCTCTGTGTGAAATTCGGGCTGCTCTCCTCTGGAAGAGCGAGTCGCTACACTGAGAGCGCCACCTATTTTTCTTGGGTTTTTTCCTGCGTGCAGTTTTATTTGTTTTTCCTATCGAAGTGGATTTTACTACAGAATTTTGCCAGGAACACCCCTTTTGTTGCCGTGTGTTCTTTTACGTGCTCTAAATGCATGCTGCACGGGTACTAGGTTTATCGTCTCATCCGAATGACTAGCGTCCATACCACCACTCAAGGTCTAGTGGATGGGGAGAAAATATCGGTGGCTGAACCGTGATTCGAACCAGCTCGCTCAGATTCTCTTGCTTCCAAGGCGGACGCGTTACCTCTAGGCCATTACTCCACATTGATGCATATATCCATCTATTGTACTGATGAGAGAAACCTCTGGTCATTACTTGTATTCAAACAGGCATTTGAAATCTGACCAATTCACTTGACACAGGAAGTATGGTGGGTGCTTTTATTCTCTAAATATTTGCTCCTAGAATTTAATGTGTTACATTTCATGTGGAATCTTACTTGACAAACAGTCGTCGTCCAGATGTGAAAATCGAAAGAGTTGTTTGATTTGAATTGACAAAAACGCCATGCTTTTGCCCCGTAAATTGACATTGGTGTTGTCAAAGTATCATTAATATTGGATATTGTACATATATTGATGCTATATTTCTAAATGTTCTTCACAAGATGTTGTTTCCAGTTTACTACTTCATTTATAATTCATTACCAGATACTAATTTGTTCAGGTGTTCTCTGATGTATCTGAAATCCAGCTTTACTTCTCTGGTGTATCTGAAATCCAGCTTTACTTCTCTGGTGTATCTGAAATCCAGCTTTACTTCTCTGAAATCCAGCTTTACTTCTCTGGTGTATCTGAAATCCAGCTTTACTTCTCTGGTGTATCTGAAATCCAGCTTTACTTCTCTGTTGTATCTGAAATCCAGCTTTTCGTCTCTGTTGTATCTGAAATCCAGCTTTACTTCTCTGGTGTATCTGAAATCCAGCTTTACTTCTCTGGTGTATCTGAAATCCAGCTTTACTTGTCTGAAATCCAGCTTTACTTCTCTGTTGTATCTGAAATCCAGCTTTACTTCTCTGATGTATCTGAAATCCAGCTTTACTTCTCTGGTGTATCTGAAATTTAATGGTGGTGGTGGTTGTGTGTATGTGTTTGTGTGTTTGTGTGTGTGTGTGCGTGTGCGCGCGTGTGTGTGTGTACTGTATGCGAATGTGCGCGTGTGTGTGAATGTATGTTTGTATGTTTATATGTGTGGGGTTTTTTTGTGGGTTTTTTTGTTGTTGTTTGTTTTGTTTTGTTTTTTTCTATTTTTTGTTTGATGGTGGTGGTGGTGGTGGTGGTTGTGTGTGTGTGTGTGTGTGTGTGTGTGTGTGTGTGTGTGTGCAACGTATGTCATTGTGTGAACACAGTGCCGACAGAACCAACAGCAGGCTCCGCACCATCCCCTGAGGACCAGTGGGTAGAGACACCTGCCTCCCAGTCGACCATCCGTAACACCTGTGAAGCTCGGCCCTGTGACGACAGGTCTGTGTGTGTGCCCCACTATCCGTCCACCTCCACCACCTCCTTCACCTGCCTGCCCATGCCTGCTCAGTGTGGCCCTCCCCCTCCTGTGGCCAATGGCGACGTCATCGTGTCTGGTGCACTGCAGGGGGACACAGCACACGTCACTTGTGACGTCGGCTTCGTGGTGTCACCCAGGAACGTGTCAGATGAGATCACGTGTCAGGTGGGAGGAAAACAATGTGATGTTGTATGCTGTAATGCCTACGGCGATGAAGGTGGATATTATTCATCGGTTGTTTGATTTGAGTTGACATGTGTCGGGATTACAAGAGTATTTGTATCAAAACATGTCTGTGTGTGTGTTCTTACACAGGTTGTTTTAATATTTGCACTATAGCTCTTGAATAATGGAATGATGAAATATTTCACCAGTTTAGGTAAACAGATCATTGTCAAATGTCTTATTCACAAAATGCAATTCACTGGATGAAAAAAATGACTTTTTTTCCTCTCTCAGTATCAGGATTACACGCATTTATACACAGGTATACATAAACATGGACTAGAGAAAATAATTGCCACGCTGACATGAGATCTCATTCTGAGCAGTGCAAGGTTATCAAGGACGTCTGAGAAGCATGTCTGAAACTCTGTCGATCCACAGCAGGCATAGTTTTCCTCTGGTCCTTAAGACAGAGTACTTAGTGGTGTGGGCTGACTGACTGGCATTCTTGTCAGGTGACGAAACCATTATGTGCCTTAGTGCAGTATGTACCATTCACAGGTGTTGCACCAGCCCTCGTTCTAACGCCCTTGTTTCGGATCCAGTTCCTTCTGGGTTTGCCATATTCTCGATGGAGACATCATCTCACAAGTTGTTGTTCCAGAAATTAGTTTAGAGTCCAGTTCTGGCACATAGAGATCAAGGTGGGTACGAAGGCTGCGTTGATCAATCTGGCTTGGTTTCCGTTGGTATGCTTGGTTGCTTCAGGAAAGGTGTCAGTTGACAGTGCCGGAGTTGCCCTCTGGACTCTGTTTCTCTATTCAGCTTCCCATCCTCAGCAAAGATGCTCTCCAAGTCTCTGTCCTTTTCCTGTTTATCTCTCCGACTGTGTGTGCGTACCAGTTATAATAACGTTATTCAGTCTTCACAGGCCGTTTTGGTCCATTTCGACACGGAGAAATGCATAAATCGACATCTGTGTATA
>NC_134880.1:35596303-35606303 GCF_041734735.1 Babylonia areolata
TTTGTCATTACTTTCCATACCTGAGTGCCAGTTCTATTTAAAAGAACAAATTAGTCTGTCTTTAAATTCTGCTATAAATTGCTGTTCATTTCCTACATCCTGACACATCCACACAATTCCAAAACCATGTTCACATAAAACCTTTTTAACACTAAAAGCCCAGTTTTCTTTATCTAATTCCAATTGTAACAGCATCATATCGTAAGCCTGTCTACATAAACGTGATTGTGGAAGCTTCAGTAATTTAAACCAATATTTAATGCATTTCACAAATGTTTTTATGTACAAAGGGTATCTGCCTGTTTCACCATATAACATTGTGTTGGATGAATGAATAGGTACATTAAGGAAACGTTTTATTGCATATGTATGCACTTTCTCCATTTGTGAATTTACTTTTAGTCCCCAAACTTCAGCTGCATATGGAAGTATAGGTTCTATCTGTGTGTCAAACATTTTCCAAAAAATACAACAATCAATCGAGTTAAGCTTTTTTTTTCTTTTTTTCTTTTTTAATGATTTCAAGATTTCAATAACACCCTTTTTCCCTTTTCTGCATGATTCGTCCCACGCATAGTTCAGGCTTAATTTTGTTAAAAATACCATTCCTAAATACTTGTATGAATTAGTTACTTTAACGTTTACATTTCCATACAACCATTTTTCATGCACTTACAAATGTCCACCCATTCTAAATACTATTATGTTAGTTTTATCTAAGTTAACTGTTAAGCCTAAACGATCTGCTTCTTCTTTTAATGCATCTAACTGGTTTTGCAAGCCTATAACGGTTGCGGAAAAAAAGAATAACATCATCTGCAAACATTAGTAAAAATATATCAACTGCTCCTTGAATCATCTGAATTCCGTGTCTTCCTTTTCTTGAGAGTTCCACTGCTAGTTCATTGATAAAGAAAGAGAACATTTGTGGGCGTAAAAGACAGCCTTGCTTAACTCCGTTTGGTCAATCAAAGTATTCTGAATATGCACCATTCGCACGCACACATGCAAGCACTGATTTATAAACACCCTGGAGAGCCATATACAATTTTCCGTTCACACCACTTTCACGCAAAACATGCCATAGAATATTACGGTTCACAGAATCAAAAGCTTTCCTGAAGTCTACAAAGGCAACATAAAGTTTTGTATTATTGAGCAAGTATTTTTGTACAAGGGAATACAATGTAAATATATGATCTATGGTACTATTTCTAGCTCTAAACCCTGATTGTTCTTCTATTATCTTTTCTTCTTTTTCAGAACATTTTGTTAATCTTTTGTTTAGTATGTGAGTATAGACTTTACTTAAAATGCTAGTGAGCGCTACTCCACGATAATTATCAGGTTTGTTGACATCTCCTTTCTTGTAAATTGGAATAATTATATATTTTGCCCATTCTAAAGGGAAAGTACCATTTTCAAAGAGTTGATTTAATAATTTAACAAGGAAATCAATAATGGTTGAATTTGCATGTTTTAACATTTCGCCAACAATCTTATCTGGTCCTGCACTTTTTCCTGCTTTCAAATGTTTAATACCTGCAATAACTTCCTCTTTAGATATTGGGTCATTAAATAATGGTTCAAAATTATCTTCATCCTCAAACTGTATATCATCTCCTTGCTCTATATTATTGATAGATTCGTTGAAAACACTAAAGAAGTGATTGTGCCATTGTTCAGTAGATATTTCATTGTATGTAAAAGTCTTTCTGTTTACAGATCTTAATACTGCCCAAAATGCCTTGGAGTCATTTACTGAATCTTGGAGCTTTTTTAATATATTTTCTACAAACTCTCTTTCCTTTATTTTTCTTAATCTAACATATTCTTTTCGACACAAAGCATACAATTCTCTTTTTTTTCTTTTTTCTGTTTTACATCTCTGGAAACTCTTAAGTAACCTCTTAACTTCTTGCTTCTTTCGTTCACACTCCTCATCGAACCAGTCATTACTTTTCTTCTTCCCTTTTCCCACTTTTCTTACCATACAAGCAGCCGCACTGTATAAAGCACTAACAAACATGTCTAAACTTTCATTCACATAAAATAACTCAAAAGCTTTCTGTAAACTATCGTAAAACTCCTGACTCCCTACTTCATTCTTGTACACATTTGCATTCTCATCAGACCAGATAATTTTTTCTTCAATCTGTAATATAGTATTTTTATTCCCTAAATGATCTTTTTTTTTTCACATGTTACCTCAACTGGTAAATGCCATGAGTCCACCTTTTCCCCAACGTGCAAATCAAAGTTCAAGTGGAAATCTCCAGAAACCAAAAAAATAATCAATTACACTGGCACCATTTGGTGATACAAAAGTATAATCACCCTCTTCATCACTTCTACAGAAGCCGTTCAGAATAATCAAATCAAACATGAAACATAAGTTCAGCAGTGATTTACCAAAATTATTAACAATATTGTCTTTTGAATAACGTGAACCACTTTCCTCATCTATGTCAGTATACTCCATATTACTCAAACTGTTAGTCATCGCTTCACTTTCCGCTTGCTGGTGTCCTGTTCTAGCATTCAAATCCCCTGTAATCATAATATACACTTCTTCATTTTCAAATTCATCCAGTAAACCTTCTTCCAAAATTAAAATACCATCCTTGATAAATTTATCATTGTAAATGGGTCCTCCTTCTGGGACAACATAACAAGCTACTAACACAACATCTTTAACAAAAACCAAACACATTTTTGTCTATTCTTATTGCTATAGTATTATCACAAGACAACTTTATTTCTTTAACATTTTTTTTCAGTACTCTTTCTTACTAGCAACAAAACACCTCCTGAATTTCTGCCGTGAAATGGAATCTTTTTAGCTGGCGCATGAATTTTTTTATAATATGTAAAAACTCCATTATAATCGAAGGATGAATCAAGGAACGTTTCTGTTAAACAAACAAAAAAATCAAATTTATTTACATAATTCAAGAAAGAAATGTCATTTAATTTGATGTACAAATTTTCTACATTATAAGACAAAAATTTCCACTGAATTGGAAGGCCGGGCCTGTCCTATGGCTTTTTTAAAACCGCCTGAACGCAGGTGCCTGTCGCTGACACTGCCACCCCCTCTCCCTCCGCCACGCACTGTACCAGCCGGAGATCTCCGTTGCTGTTGACCAAGGTAGGCGTGCATCCCCGTCTGTCTGCCACGTGCTGCACGTGTGTCCCTGCCAGGATGACTCGCCGCGTCATGACACGGGGAATCCCCGCTGTCACTCGCTGACCCGCGTCGTTGTGTCACTGCACCGTGCCGAGGGAAACCCCCGTCACCACCTGCACTGCTGACCTGACTCTGACACTGGGTACCAGATTTGTCAATGGGTGGGGGAGGGGGGAGAAAGATTCCTGTCTGTGTTGTCTGTTTTGCACTGTTTTGTATTGTTGTCTGTCACCGTCAAGTTCTGTCTACTGTCAGGGTGAGGGGACTGTTCCTGTTGAATGACCAAGCCAGACACCCCCTGCTTCATCACCACTGAGGAGTGATCATGATGTGCTTTGTCGGAACTGGCACCTACACTGTGATCACCCCCTCCCCCTGCAACCTGTGCGTACGTTCGGGTATCAAGAAGTCTAGGACCAATTACCAACTGTCCCTTTTGGAAAAAGGCTCTTTTCCCCTCTCTTCTCGCACTGGCCACGATTTGGGCCTGTGTCCTTGTCAAGTCGTTGGCGATCCGCACTCCCCTTCCCTGCAGTCTTTCTCTCCTGTCTCTGTTGGTCAGTAATGACATTTTGTCTTTCCATTTGCTGAATTTAACAATCATGGGCTTTGGTTGTCCATGTCGTTCATATCCCGTCCGATGTGCTCTTATAATGTCATCGTCAGTCCATGTTTTGTGTCCGTCAATGTTGTTGAGAGTATCCACGACTGCTTTCGCACATGTTTCAAAAGTTTCTTTGGATTCTAACTGGGGAAGTCCAAAAAACCTCAAATTATCCCTGCGTGAGAAGTCCTCCAGTCTGTCTGTGTCCGATTTGAGTTGGTCAGTCTCTTGTCTGATCTCATTAACTGTATCTGAGAGTTGTCGAAATTCTTCTCTCTTTTCATTCGATTCTTCAAACAGTTGTTGCATGTCAGTTGTGATGCAAGTCACTGTCTCCGTCAGGTGCCTATGTTCATTCTCAAGTCTGTCACATCGTGTATAAATTTCTTCGCACTGTTGTTTAACTTGACCCAGTTCGTCTTTGATTTCAGTCAGGTCGTTTCTCATTACTCGAGTTTGTTCAGTGAATTGTTGCTGCATGGCTTGCATCAGTTTGTTAACAATGTCGTCACGGACTGTCACTGTGTCTGTCACCTTGTCACCCTCTTCAGTTGTGTTGGGTTGTCCGTTCGTGTTGGGGCCAGGGTTTGTCTCAATGTCTCCACTAAGAATCAGCCTGCGCAGCGACAACACTGCGTGCTCCACGCAAAAGGTGGAAACAAGCACTGGCACGTGCACTGCTAGCTGACAATAACTGCCACTGCCATTGACACACAGGACATCTTCTGCACATGACCTAGTTATTCTTGCATGTCCTTCATTGCTTAACCATGCACCGTCCAAAGACAACATTGACCATACATTGCATAAAATACTATTGATCAGTGCCACGATGATGCAACAAGACGCGAAAGCGACAATAACATCAGTCGACGAGATACATGCCGAGTATCACTGTCATCGCTCACCTGTTGTTCTTGTGAAAAGTCACGGTACACATTTTGCAAACCTTGCGTTTTTCCACAAAAAGAACCGGTAGCAGCCCTCCAAGTCATCAGGTCTACCATTTTTTCTGTATTACCTTTGCACTATTCTTTTGCAAAACAGTTGCACACAATTCTGGGTTGGAACAGTCCTTCACCACTCTCCAAAGCGCAAAATTCTCTGCACCTGTTGGCATGAGCTGCTGCCTGGTCGCCATTACCCGTCATGCCCCCTGAGAGAGAGAGATTCAATATGGTTTATTCTGTTAAGGCCATAGCCCCATATGATCAGGGGTTAACAACAAAATTTTGTTTCGTATGTATCATTGTAACTGTTAATGCAAACAGTGCAGCGTATTCCATAACAAGCTCCAATAAAACTATGAGAGAGAGAGAGAGAGAGAGAGAGAGAGAGAACAACAAAAACTGTCCTCCCGCCCGTAGAAAGAGGTGAACAGGACACACAGCTGAGGTGACGAGGTGTTTTTCAATGTCAACCCAAACAAAGCGCCCGGACCAGACGGCCTGTCAGGTCGCGTGTGAAAAGTTTGCGCCAACCAGCTTGGTCCAGTTTTTACACGTGTTTTTTTTAGTATCTTTTAGATAATCATTTTTATGCCCCGCTGGTGGAAGATAACAACTAGCATCCCATTGCCAAAGTTCCCTGGTGCTGTCAAATAAAAGATTTCCGCCCAGTGGTTGTCACATCTGTCATTGCCAAATGTGTAGAAAGAGTTGTCTGTGGACACTTTCTGAAAGGTGTATGCGACTGCATGGAGCCTTTACAGTCTGCGTACAGGGCTGGACGAGGTGTTGATGATGCTACCATTTTTTATTGATCTTATCGCACGTCATTTGGACAATTCTGGAACATCTGTTAGGGTACTTTTTATGGATCTGTCCGCTGCTTTTAATACTATTCAATATCATGTTTTAGTGGAAAAAAACTTATAGACCTAGATGTAACAGCTGACTTTATTTTATGGATACGACAGTTTTTATGCGATCGGCCACAGCGTGTTTGTCTGAATGTCAGTTCTGGCTGGTCCATAATGTCTGAAAATATTACTGTGAATACTGGAGTTCCCCGGGGTTGTGTTTTATCCCCTTTGCCTTTCTCCCTCTACATTAACGACAACATGTTTTTAGACCAAAAACTTTTTCTCAGTCTAGTAAAGTATGCTGATAACATGGCTTTTGTAGGTCTTTTAAAAGACGAGTTTTCAATTTCACAGTATTGTTTAGAAATTAGTGTTATAAACTCTTTTTTTTTAAGGATAACATTTTCGAAATTAACGTGGAGAAAACAAAAGAACTTATTTTAGGCAGTGAAAGGGACACACACACACACACACACACACACACACACACACACTCCAGTCATACTAGTAATAGATCAGAAACACGTGGAAATAGTGGACAGTTTTAAATATCTAGGGACTATAGTTGATTGCAGTCTCACATTCAGTAGACAGGTTGATGCCATTACAAAAACAAACGTGCACCAGAAACTCTTTTTATTGTGAAAATTAAGAAGTTTTTAATGTTAGTCCACACATATTTCAGCTGGTGTACAAAAGTCTGAAAGAAAGTGTCATGGCTTTCAGTATTGTGGCCTGGTTTGGCAATCTGACTGCCAAGTTAAAGACAAAATTAGGACGAGTTGTAAACCTGGCCAGCAAAATCATAACCAAGCCCCAGCAACAACTGAACACCCTGTATCAATCTGCTCTTAGCAGAAAAGCACTCCAAAGTTTTATTGATTCCACTCATCCACTTAACTTCCTTCTGGTAGACGATGTAAAATCCCTCTTGCAAAAAGAATGTGTACAAAAAACATTTACCCCCTCTGCTGTTGCTGTGATAAATAATTCGCTCAGAAAATGATTTTATTCCATTGCCTGTGACTTGTTTATTGTTCTAATGACAGTTGTCTTTCTTCCCTATATGTATGCATGCATGCATGCGTGTGTAATGAAATAAGTGAGGGTAGGGGGTGTGGGGGGGTTATAGGGGATGGGATAGAGACGTGTGTGTGTGTGTGTGTGTGTGTGTGTGTGTACGCGCGCGCGTGCTCAGTGTTATTGTTTTGCTGCAGAGGGGTGTGAAAGGGGTTTTGCATGCTTGTAGTCTTGATGGCGGTCTGTGATTTCGTCTGTCTTGATTTTATTTTCATTTGTCTTAAAATGCTATGATTACCTTACTGAATATTGTCCTTTTTTATATCACCGAATGTTTCATTTTATCTTAAAAAAATAATTTTGTTGTTGTTGTTGTTGTTGTTTTGTACGTGATAATTCATATGTACGTTGTGATCAAGGAAGGGTGCGGAAGTTGCTCATTCGTTTTTCGGTTTTATTTGTTGATGAACATTTGTCTGTTTAAATGTTATAATTATCTTCCTGAATATTTTCCTTGTAATAACGATTGAAACAAACACACACGCACGTACATGCGTATGCACACACTTTCACACACGCACTCACACACACACACACACACACACACACACACACACACACACACACACACACACACACACACATTTATTTCACTCAAGCTTATAATGTAATATTATCTTACCCACATGTTTTTCTTTTTCCATGATAGCTAATGTGTGCAGGGTGATCAGTGAAGGGTGTGTCATGTGTTCGTTGTTTTCTCTTTGATATTTGCTGACGGGCATTAAATGAGCTGACAGAGAATTATCTGTTTTAGTTGAAGCAGACAATAAAGTATTTTGAACTGAATTGAATTGAATTGAACTGAATTAAATGGAATGAACATAAAAGAAAAATTAAATCGATCGTTTCTTTCAGCCCGTTTTAGACTGGTTCGTGCAGATCTGGAGATCTACCTTGTGGTGCGTGCGCTTGAAGCGATGGCAACGTCTTCTCCTTTACCACCGAAATAAAAGAATACTCGAGATAGAATAAAATAAATAAATAAATAAAACAGGAAAAAACACAATTTAAACGGTGGTGTTGTGTCCAATACAATCACGTTTAGTCATTGCGCTGAGAAGAAAGCAACAAATTGTCAAATGACGTCAGTTGCGCTGCAGCAGTGGGGATTAGTCTGCTTGCTTCGGAACAGAACATGTAGGGTTCGATCCCGCTCATATGCCGTTGTTTTTTTGTTTGTTTGTTTTGTTTTGTTTTTTCTCCTCTCTCCCAAGCTTATTTTATAATCATATCATATTAAATACAGAACACTTTTTTACGATCTGTAAATCTCTATTTTTTCTCTCCTCGTGATTCCTTTACTGGATAAAGTGCGAAGCACAAGTGAGACTTAAAGGCTTTGCCTTTTTTGTTTGTATGTTTGTTTGTTTGTTTTTGTTTGTTTATTTGTTTGTTTGTTTTTCCTGTCTGCAAGTAAATCTATTTTCCTATCAAAAAGGATTTTTCGACAGAATTGTTTGTTTTTTCCTGTCTGCAAGTAAATCTATTTTCCTATCAAAATAGGTTTTTCGACATAATTTTGCCAGTGACAACCTCGGCAAACACACACACACACACACACACACACACACACACACACACACAGAGATATATATATATATATCTGTGTGTGTGTGTGTGTGTGTGTGTGTGTGTGTGTAGCATCAAATCTTTTCTTCGTGGGTGTTTTTATGCGAATGCTGCACGGGACGTGGAGTCCAGACCACTCAATGTCCGGTGAAAGGGAAGAGAAATACCAGCCAGTGTGGGATTCTTGGCGCTCACATTCTCTCACTTCCAAGGCGAAACAGGTTACCTATAGGCCAACACTCCACTAACGATCAACAGTTCAGGACAGAATTTTGTGTGTGTGGTGTTTCATTCTTTTTTTTTTATAGAATAAAGCTTCATGTGTCATTTTGTGCATATTTTTGACAGATGACTCGTATTTCAAATTCGAGAGCGTATGTGTGTGCGTGTGTGTGTGAGAGAGAGAGCGTGCGTATGAGTGTTCTTCCACTTTAATTCATTTCAATAATACAGCAAAAAAAGAAAAAAAGAGAACATGTTTCCACAATACACATGTTTCAGGAAAGGTCATACATGAGAAACACGGATGGTCATTTCCAAAAGCACGATCTCTGTCTCCATAAAACGCTCACTGCTCAAACACACGCTAAAGGCATCAAAAAGGTAATGGCACACATCAGAAATCTTTTTATTCATTTATTTCGTTATTCATCTATTTCTCCATTTATATGTTTACTTTTTCAATGTGTATTCATTGTTTATTTATTTATTTATTTATTTATTTATTTATCTATTTATCTATTTCTCTTCTTTCTTCGATAGAGAGAGAGAGAGAGTACATCAGGCCGAAAGGTAACTGGGAACTCTGATCACTGTTGAACTCCGGATGGAAGTGGAACGCCGTGCCGATTTTGCACTGTGCTTCTGAATGTCTCTGTTCGGCTCATTTGCATCCTGCCACCTTCCTGTTTGACACCTTCCTGTTTGACAATCTGGACAAATCAAATTGACAGTTTGACAAAAGTTTGTCCTGTATTTCATCTGTATCGCGAATGGCATTGTCTTATTACAACAACAACAGCATCAAAATCTCCACCATTTTCTTCATCTCCATCGCTGGTCAAGTTGTCTCTTTCACTAAACTCTGCTACAAACCCAATAAGTATCACAGAATCAAACTGTACCCATTGTCGTTCTGTGTCGTTTACCGCGTCTGTAGATCAGACTGTCTTTCTGACAAACTCCGTGTGTTTCGTCACTTCTACATCACAGGTCTCATTTTAATTCTCAGACAATTGGCGTTATCCGGATTCTGTCAGATGATGTCGACTTCACAGGTCCAGTTGTGTTTCTGAGAAACCTTGACGTAGTTTGCCTCATTTATATCACCGTTCAAATCCTCTGTTTGAAGACACTCTTAACGTCGCTTGCCCCATTTATATCACCGTTCAAATCCTCTGTTTGAAGACTCTCTTAACGTCGTTGCCCCATTTTTTCACAGACCGTTCAAATCATCTGTTTGAAGACTCTCTTTGTCTTTTGTCAGGGATATCGGACTGGGCAACAGAACACTGGAGACCACAAATTGTGCCGAGAATCAGTGAAAACAGGTTGCGTATGAAGTCAAATTCGTGCAAGTGAGCAAGGTTTCTCATCACTGAAATCAAATCAGTTCACCTGATGTGGAAACATGACACGACTCTGATGTGTTTGTGTGGAGGTGGGGGTGGGGGTGGGGTGGGGGATAGAGAGTAAATTGCGTTCACTAGATATATTTCGGAATTAAAACCACACACACACACACACACAC
>NC_134880.1:35611303-35616303 GCF_041734735.1 Babylonia areolata
CATAAAGACAGAGAGGGACATAAAGACAGAGAGGGACATACAGAAACAGACATAAAGACAGAGACAGACATAAAGACAGAGAGGGACATAAAGACAGAGAGGGACATACAGAAACAGACATAAAGACAGAGAGGGACATAAAGACAGAGAGGGACATACAGAAACAGACATAAAGACAGAGAGAGACATACAGAGACAGACATAAATAAAGACAGAGAGGGACATAAAGACAGAGAGAGACATACAGAGACAGACATAAAGACAGAGAGAGACATACAGACAGAGACAGACATAAAGACAGAGAGGGATTTACAGAGACAGACATAAAGACAGAGACAGACATAAAGACAGAGACGGACATACAGAGAAAGAGATAAGTCCGAGATGGACATACAGAGACAGACACAAAGACAGAGAGGGACATACAGAGACAAACAAGCGGATAAACAAACATGCAGAGAGAAAGAGACAGAGAGACAGAGAAAGACAGGCAGACAAACAGAAAAAGAGAGGCAAGAAAGACAGACATATGAACAAAGGTCTGTCATTTCCCGTGTTATCTGAGGGCCTCATTCCGGTCAGTCAACACTGACCCTGGCCTTGCGTTCAGAGGACTGACCACACAGTCAGTCAACACTGACCCTTGCCTTGCTTTCATAGAAATGAGCAGTCAGTCAACACTGACCCTTGCCTTGCATTCAGAGAAATGACCACACAGTCAACACTGACCCTTGCCTTGCTTTCAGAGAAATGACCACACAGTCAGTCAACACTGACCCTTGCCTTGCATTCAGAGAAATGACCACACAGTCAACACTGACCCTTGCATTGCGTTCAGAGAAATGACCACACAGTCAGTCAACACTGACCCTTGCCTTGCATTCAGAGAAATGACCACGCAGTCAGTCAACACTGACCCTTGCCTTGCTTTCATAGAAATGACCGCACTGTCAGTCAACACTGACCCTTGCCTTGCTTTCATAGAAATGACCACACAGTCAGTCAACACTGACCCTTGCCTTGCTTTCATAGTAATGACCACACAGTCAACACTGACCCTTGCCTTGCTTTCATAGAAATGACCACACAGTCAACACTGACCTTTGCCTTGCTTTCATGGAAATGACCACACAGTCAACACTGACCCTTGCCTTGCATTCAGAGAAATGACCAGTCAGTCAACACTGACCCTTGCATTGCGTTCAGAGAAATGACCAGTCAGTCAACACTGACCCTTGCCTTGCTTTCAGAGAAATGATCACACAGTCAACACTGACCCTTGCCTTGCTTTCATAGAAATGACCGCACTGTCAGTCAACACTGACCCTTGCCTTGCTTTCATAGAAATGACCAGTCAGTCAACACTGACCCTTGCCTTGCTTTCAGAGAACTGACCACACAGTCAGTCAACACTGACCCTTGCCTTGCTTTCAGAGAAATGACCACACAGTCAACACTGACCCTTGCCTTGCATTCAGAGAAATGACCACACAGTCAACACTGACCCTTGCATTGCGTTCAGAGAAATGGCCACACAGTCAGTCAACACTGACCCTTGCCTTGCATTCAGAGAAATGACCACACAATCAACACTGACCCTTGCATTGCGTTCAGAGAAATGGCCACACAGTCAGTTAGCACTGACTCTTGTCTTGCTTTCATAGAAATGACCACACAGTCAACACTGACCCTTGCCTTGCTTTCAGAGAAATGATCACACAGTCAACACTGACCCTTGCCTTGCTTTCATAGAAATGACAGCACTGTCAGTCAACACTGACCCTTGCCTTGCTTTCATAGAAATGACCGCACTGTCAGTCAACACTGACCCTTGCCTTGCTTTCATAGAAATGACAGCACTGTCAGTCAACACTGACCCTTGCCTTGCTTTCATAGAAATGACCGCACTGTCAGTCAACACTGACCCTTGCCTTGCTTTCATAGAAATGACCACACTGTCAGTCAACACTGACCCTTGCCTTGCTTTCATAGTAATGACCACACAGTCAACACTGACCTTTGCCTTGCTTTCATAGAAATGACCGCACTGTCAGTCAACACTGACCCTTGTCTTGCTTTCATGGAAATGACCACACAGTCAACACTGACCCTTGCCTTGCGTTCAGAAAACTAACCACAGTCAGTGGTCTCCCAGACAAACACTGGGCTGTGCTAAGTGCAGCCTCTCTCAGTTGTTCAAGTGATGAATGGCACAGTGACTCACAAAGCTGCCAAAGGCCCCGGGCGTGTTTGCTGGGAAGTGTTCATCGCGATGGAGCATTCACTAAAAAAAACACGGTAACTCGTTATTTTGGGATTCTTCCTTACAGGGCGTTCTTACTGGCTTGGGCGTGTTATATGTAGGTAACTGCTGTTTGAGAAGCCAAAAGCAAAGTGAAAGTTACCAACAAAAATACACAAAAATTTACAAACAATTACAATACAAGAAAAGAAAGGAAACAGCTGAAGTTTTCATTCTATACAGAAACTTAACAGCAAAATACCAGACGTTGCCGTTTGTTTTACACGAGAAACGATATATCAAATCTCTGAGGCTATCATTTGATAAATACTTAACTCTGCTTTTCACTTCAGGCATTGGTAAATCTACCCATCAAGCATTGCAAGTCTCTTGGCGTGTGAGGCAGAGAGGGTGAGAAAGGAAGTAGTAGTAGTAGTAGTAGTAGTAGATAAAGAAGAAGAAGATAATGATGATGATGATGATGATGATGATAGATAGCTAGATAGATAGATACATATACAGATAATACATACATGGATACATAGATACACAGACAGACACTGACCCACATACATTCATATTGACAGCAGTCCATAGCCCTTCTGTCAAGGGGGTACAAATCAAACTCATACACAAAAGGCAACATCAACTGAATTCACACATCAATAATAACGAACCATTCATAGACAAAAAATTCAACAAACAAAATGTTTGTTTACGCAACTATCCAAATTGACAAAGATCACAATGTACAGCAAACATGAATATCATTTGTATGACATCTTGTCCGATGAAATGACTGATTTCTGGCGAAAATTATAAGCTTGTTAAAGTTGATTAGATAGGGAAACAACTGGTCATTCGTCGTCTGAAGAAAGTATTTGGATGGGATAATGTGGGCTAACTTGAGGTATTTTGAAAAAGTCATTTCGATCGGACATATCATAAGCTGTGCAATGAAACAGGACATGCATTCACTTTAAGACGTATCTGACCACATTGAACACAGAGTGCCAACTGCAGAAGATTCGACAATAAACTTACTTCATCTGGCACGCAGGCCAGGAGATTTCATTCTTAAAATAAGCAAACATCGATCTTTTCCGCTTATTTGTCAAGCTATAAAGATATTTTTCGGGTTGAAAAAAGCCCGAAAAAAATACCATTCATTCTTTACGTTTTCTTCTAGCTGACAATGCCAGTCCTGGTGGAAACAACACAATATTCTGTCTTTAAACTCTGACAAAAAGCAAGATTTCCGACACCTTGACCAAGCCAAACATTACCAAACCCACATGTGGTTAGAATTGATTTTACGTCAAAGGCGCTGTTTGATTTTCCTTTCTACAATGATCTATAGACATTTCATATGCTTGCCTACTTATTCTAGTCAACGGACGTTGTAAACGTTTTAACCAGAAACTGATACATTTAACATAAATACGAGCATATAAAAGGGTTTCTTCCTGTTTCAACATGGCGTGATTTATAAGAGAAGTGAAGAGGTATATATGATTGACATTTTACAGCGTATGCATGGACCTTTTCCATTTGGTTATTATTCTTAAGTCCCCACACTTCTGCTGCAATTGTTGGAATGGTTTGATTTGAGTGTAACACACTTCCCAGGAGCAGTCGGCTAAATCCAACTTATCTCAGTATTTCTATCACCCCTTTGTCAGCTGAATCCAACTTATCTCAGTATTTCTATCACCCCTTTGTCAGCTGAATCCAACTTATCTCAGTATTGCTATCACCCCTTTGTCAGCTGAATCCAACTGTATCTTAGTATTGCTATCACCCCTTTGTCAGCTGAATGCAACTTAGTATTTCTATCACCCC
This sequence comes from Babylonia areolata, assembly GCF_041734735.1. Lineage (NCBI taxonomy): Eukaryota > Metazoa > Mollusca > Gastropoda > Neogastropoda > Buccinidae > Babylonia > Babylonia areolata. Next base: position 35,615,388 of record NC_134880.1, read on the forward strand.
TTTCTGCAGCTAAACGACCAGCCTGGGTTCATACTCCATTTTGTTGTAAAAATGACAGACAGACAGAGAGAAACAGAGAGAGACAGAGATCCTGAACTCATTTACATCAGTGGAATTTATATCAATTTTACGAACAGATTACATAGAAGTTTCCTTTTCTTTCTTTTTTCCTTTCTTTCGTTAGTTTGTTTGTGTGTCATGATTGATTGTTTTTCCTTCATCGATCTTCTGGTCGGAGCAGAGAGAGGAGAAAAACAAACTCCTGGACAGTGTGGTCACTGGTGTGACACTGTGTCACTGTCCCCCTGAGTGTTGAGGATAACTGTCAGCCTGGTCCTTTGTCACTCCTTTGTTTGCTGTCGCTGCACGTGCAGTGCAGTCACTCAGGGTGAGTGGTTTGTCACAGTGAGGGACGGGTTTGCCACGCTGGGAGCTTTGCTGGATTGACACAGTCATGTGTGCTTTGGGAGCGGATTTGGTTTTCTTTTCCAACACACACACACACGCACACACACACACACACACACACACACACACACACACACACGCACGCACGCACGCACGCACGCACACAGGCTGATAAGGAAAAGACCGTGTCAGTAAATGAGCAAGCTTGTGACGCCAAAGGGAGGCTAAAGAGGCATGCACCCGATGTGTGGAAAGACAATTACATCACACCGCCAGTGGCAAGAAGAGAAAAGAAATTACATAGGATCTGATTGATATGACAGGGACACACACACACACACACACACACACACACACACACATGCATACGTATATACACAAACACACGCACACATGCATATATACACACATGTGCACAAACGTATGCGCGCGCACACACACACACACACACACACACACACACACACACACTAATAATAATAATAATATCTATCGACACCAATTTCGG